>NC_071470.1:75132617-75324796 GCF_028500815.1 Rissa tridactyla
ACAATGAGGTCACCGCAGCGAAAACGGGCACAACAGGGAAGAATTTCATAAAACGACGATTCCTCACTGAAGTCATCAACTAAAGGAAAAGTTCCAGTTAGTGGGCACCAGTAGAAACGTTATAAGAAGCTTAAAACATAAAAATATGCCGTCAGACATGATGCAAAACAATTTACAGCAATACATTAAAGCCAAATTTTTAGAAAGCATGTAGTTAACAAAAATACAATTAATAAGATATGAATCAAAACATATGACTAACAGGAATGACTTTAGACCTTCCAATACAAGACCTGAAAGAATTAAATCAGATTTTTTGAGAAAGTATTCAAGAGCAAATTGTGACAGTTTGACAGGTTGAACATCCTTAAATACCTGCATATTAACAAACTAGTATAGTTTTGGTAGTATCAACAACAGGTCTCTTCTTCCTTTGCCTTAATTTTTCTCTAAGAATATTCTCAGGATACTTCTAGACTTTTGACAATTACGTTTTACTTCTCCCCCTCTACCCTCCCTTTGCAATTTATCTGGAACGACTAGTTTGCTCAAGTTTTTATTACTTTCTCATGCCACCATTCAAGTCACAGGAAGATCTTTTGTTGTTTTTCTAAACAACAGTAGTAGTCATCAAGAAATAACGGGCGTCTCTCCAAACCTACAGAACTATTTTTCACTTTTCTTACACCATGAGGTGAAAGATACCCATACTTCCCAAAATTTCTCCTCAAGCTTCTTCCTGCTCCACCATGGTCTCCTCCACAGGCCCCACTACCTGCTCTGGTGTGGTCCTCTCCAGGGGCCACAGGGGATTTCTGCTCTGGCGCCTGAGGCATTCTCTCCCCTTCTGCTCTCACCTTGGTGTCCTCAGGGCGCTTTCTCTCACATTTTTTTCCCCTTACTCCTCGCTCCATGCAGCATTTCCCCCTCTCTTACATGTGTTTTGCCAGTGGCACCACCAGCTGCTGGGCTCAGCCGCGTCCCGCAGATATTGAGGTTCTGCTGCGGAGCTGGCTGGAACCATTCATGTCTGGCACAGGGCAGCTCTGCCCTCTGCCCACAGAAGCCCCCTGTTGCCCTCCCAGCACCTGGCCACAGACACCCAGGGGTGTATATAAGCTTGCCACTATCTTGCTTAAAAAATTAGGTCACACACAAAAGAAGATACAAGCAAAAAGACTGCTTTTCAGAATGTCTGCATCAGAATCACGGTAAATTACAAAGCATAAGTGAAGTTAAAGACGAAGTTGAAAGCCTGAGACATTTTTTTTCTTAATAAAGGCTGCAAGTATGACATCTGGCTAGCAAGACACGCATCAAGCACAGGCTGGGGGGTACTCATCACTCAAGCCTCAGCATGCTGGCTTCTCTTCTTCCCTTTTTACAGTTCTAGGGAAAATTAATTTTCTGAAGCGCTGCTGAGACATTTCTGCCCAAGTCAAAACCAAGACTTTACGACGTCTCATCTGTTCCATTTCAGTACTGTAAGCACAGTGAGTTGCCCTTGCCTTCCCTCCACCATATCAGCAGTGGAGCCTGGGTTGTAAGGCCGCTGACCTGACGTGAGCAGCAGCAGGTCAGGGGGAGGCGAGCTGTACCTGTGGCTCCATCCGCCCCCCTCACATCAACAGTGAGGAGTGGAAGACAGATGCCTGCCTTCCAGACACACAGCCAGAAGAACGCACTCCTAGCCTCTCCACAGGAGCTGCAAACCACAAGTTGCTGACCACCCACCCCCAACTCACCCACCTATACTCTTCAAGCATTTCCCAGGTCTTTCTTCACTAACGGGTGCTGAATTCCTTTCTCCTGAATGTTGAAATACCCTTTAGTTCTTAGCACACAATTTTTAAATTTCTCTAAAAGGCGTCTTTTGACTTCATACCAGAGGGCACGATCAAAGAAAAAGAAAACCCACAAAAAAACCCAAAAACCACATAACCAGAGACAAAGCTCAAAAATTCTGCACCAGGGAACGCTTCAACAGAAAACATGAGCTTTTCAGATCTCTCTTCATTCTTTCATATTGAAGGAAAAGAAACCACTAATCCTCTTACCTCCACAGCCGCCTGCACAGGGAGAACACTCATTTCTTCAGAAATTGCACAAGGGAAATGATAAAAGCAGAGTACTTGGAACTAACTTTCAGATACAAAAATAACCTCAAGTTCTTTTTCTCAGCCAAACACCTTTGAACACAATTCTCGCTCACAAGAAGGATCCTTAAACCACCCCATTTCTTCTTACAATAGACAGCCAGTACTTCAGTCCCCGCACTGCTGGAACTGCCGTCTCAGTCCTTCAGGTACTTACCTGCTCAGCAATTGTTGGCACACCAGCAACTATGACTTCGCCATGACTGTGGCACTCCAGTAAAGTGAAGTATCCCATTCAATTAAAAAACAGTCTTTGTAGTCAGAGACCTACAGATATTCTCTGACAAAGCCTCTTCAAATCCAATCTCTTTTAAAGAGTTAGATAATAGGGGCTTACAGACTAAAAACATAAGATCTATAGCTCCAGTGCAGGATAAAGCAATTAATATTGAAGATAAACTTAATTCTCTCTTATAAGAATTTGGTCTTCTGGGAAAGAAAATACTGTCAGTACCTCTGTAATTTAACAGGTTTAGTTCCTCCCTTATACTATGTATCTTCAGCTCAAGTTTTAGGCTTTGAACCTGCCTTCCACTAAAAGGAATACTGCAATAAAATGATGCGAATGTCTGCTTATCATGAAAATAAGGAATATTCTGTAACAGTCTGCTTTGCTGTTTGTGTTTTTAAAAAATAGTAACAGCTGTATAAATTCTTCATTAGTGCCTGCTACTCAAAAGAAAAGAACAGACGCAGGAACAGATTTTTGATAGCTACTTGTAACCCATCATGTTGGTCTGGTAAAGAGCTAAGCCTGAAACATATGCAGAAGGCCCTAAACACAGGGTGCATAAACAACCTGTCAAAACTGACCATTTTTGGAGGCTCTGATGGAGGACAAGGCAGGAGACAGGTGATGGCTAAGTGTGAAGCCCCTGACTGCACCAATAGCTCTCTTTAGCCAGTTCACTGGCCTCACCATTTTCACTTAGATCTTCACTGCATCTCCTGCAATTCCACCTTTGATCACAGATGCTGAATGAAGCTACAAACTGTTTCTGAAAACTGATCACAGCACTAAAACATGAAGCGAATGACTGATCGCCTTCAAATAGCCCTCCAGCGTTGGGCCTATCCAGATTGAAAAAGCCTTCACAACTTGTTAGTTTACTATTTCCAAACTTCTTCAAAGCAATGACAGTTAGCATTTGCACCTCAAGAGATGACATCTAAAATGAATGATACAAAATAATTACAAGGCAAAAACCTTCCAAAACCAATGATGTTAATTCCACCTTCAAATCTATAATACTTAGGGTATTGGCAAAAATTTTTCTTTACATGCAGATATCGAGTCTTCTTTGGAAATTATAAAAGCTCTTTAATTTCTACATGAATGTTTGCGTTTTGCATTTTTCCACTGACAAAACCCATTAGGAGCTGATGAAGCTGCAACTAAAGTTCCGCCACATGCAATTCTTCTAGATACTAAGTTCAAAATAAACTTGCTGTTGCATCCCCATAATATTGTCGGGATTAGCTGCTGACATGACAACAACTCTTACCGTAATTTTGAAGCAATTCTTCTTTAGTTGAAACAATCAGTGACCGGTCTTTTGCTGAGAGGACAATGGCAAGGCATACATAATGCTGCTCCGAGGAGTTTGCTCGCCTCACTACAGTAAGAAGTCTCACAGGATGGTTATTAGGAGGTGTACTAAAATGTTCAATACAAAACCAAGTTGAGTAGCTTAAACCAGATGGAGGCGGAAAAAATCTTTCACCTAAAAACAAAAATGAAAGCCCATTACATAGCTGCAGTAGCTAGTACTTAGGATATCTACTTGTTCCTCTTCCCTTTTTCGTATCAGCTCAGTTGATACCAGCTGTGCTTTCTCAAACTTTACCTTCAGGGACTTCAAAGTTACTACCTTCATTTCTGACTCAAGTTTGGAGGAAAAGCCACACTTTAATGGTAGCTCAGAGGGGCTTCCTTCGAAACAAAGTAAAGCAAGAATTGCACACTATTCCCTCCTATTCTAAAACCAAAAATCAACTCTGAAGCAGTGCTTGTTCTGAACAACCCAGTTTCAGTTCCCTAGACATAAAAAAGTGGAAATGGATCAGGCCCTCAGAAACTGCTAATATAATGATAACATACTTGTTCCATAGATGTGACTGAATGAAGAAGTCTTTGTTGAAGAAGGTCTCTCCACCACATACACCTGACTCCATTTCATCTCCTGGGGTGCTCCCACAGACTTCAAGTACTGTCTAACACTAATTCTGCCTTAACTGCAGTAAACCTTCAACTTAGTTTTCAGACTGAGCACCTTTTTTAACTAAGTGATCATGTTCAATTAGCCCTGCAAGCACACCAGGCTCTTGTAGGGTGAACAGCCTACATGAACAAATATGAGACAGCAAACAATTTAGATGGGATTTTTGTGATGATGTGTGTAACTACACCTGTAATAGATTCAGTCAGGAATTCAGCAGAACAAAGCTACAGGTACAGCATTACAATTCACTCCACATTTCCTCTTCTCCGCACACTATTACCTTTGCTTGTTCTTAATGCATCCAGGTTCATTAATTCATATGCTTCTTTTGATCCCAATTTAACCTTCTGCTGAGCACCTTGTATTTTAAAGCAGTCACACATTTGTATTTTATATATTGCTTTTTATTCACTCGGGGGCAAAAAGCAACAGAAACTCACACACAAGAAGTTCTCAATTATGAGCGTACAATGTTCGATACCATACTATCACTTCATGGCTAACAAAGAAATATAAGAGAACTAAATATCAGACACAAAACACTGCCAACAGTCATACTTGAGTACTTACCAGTTCCAATTCCACTGACAACCGCGCCATCAATAAGTCCTGTCGTAACAGCATTATTTGTAGGTGCATTATGGGGAGCCAAACTTGGCAAGAACAGGCAGCTGTTAAACAGAACACCAGTAACACACTAGAGTTTATCAAAGTCAGTATAACCAGAGTTCAACACAAACAAAATATAGCCTACGAAAATATACCACGAGCACACTATCATTCTCCTTGACTCATGAATACATACTATTCTTAAAAAGTAGAAATGAATTCTCAAGCTTTCTCCTTGTGAGGCTGAATAGTATCTTCAGTGCAAAGAGCTTTGTCAGCGCATGTCTTTGGTGCAAAGGCACAGACACTTATGCCCACATGGCTCCATAGCATAAGATGCTCACTTGTGGGCTGCCATAACTCGCTGCAGCCTTTGAGATGTTCTGGACTCTCAAAGAAACGGGATTAACTAAATATTCAAAGGATCTGGTAATTGCATACTACGGTGTTCTTATTTTAAGTATGTACGCTCTCACTGTAACGTCATATTTCACCAAATTAGCTACGTTTGGTCCTTACAAGAGCCACCGATGCTGTGGACACAATGGAAACAGATATAAGGAGCACCTCCTTTAGGTAACTAAAGATTTTAAGAGCCCAGATAGTTTCAGTGACCAGCCGACCCGGGCTGGCATCAATCTCCACAGCAGTTCAGCTTCCAGCTTGTACAGATTGTCCTACTGGAAGCAAAATGACGGCTCTTCTACTTGCTGAAGAATCATTATTTTGTTGACATTTACACTTGAGCAGGCTAGTTTAAGTATGCTGTAGCTGAGATTCCTGACAGAGCTAGGAGTTATCTTTTTCTGACGTAAGCTATAAAATGTTAACTTGACCACCCATCTTGAAAGCAACAGCAGTCCATGGTTCTGGTCACTACTATCTTCCTTTCGATTACAGTTCTCATTATATGCTTCTTCCTCCCTCTTGAAAATGTTCTTCTCTGGGTGAATCCCCCATAGTCAATGGTGTTACAAGCATGTTCTCTCTAAGCAGATAACTTGCAAGGCTACGCCATTGTTTAATTCATGAAACACCCTGGCACTTTAAAACAGACCAAAAAGATTTTAGCGTTTTTTTTATTGATTACAGCAGCCGCCTTAGGTGACGTGTTGAAATTACAAGAAGTCACAGCTGCATTACGTGGATTACTTTTGGACATGTTACCAGCACCTACAAATCTCCTGTGTGACAAATACATAGCGACAATTCATTTTGCTAGCATATTTCTTCTTAGGGCCCAAACGTTTTCTTTTCTTTTATGAAGGATGTAGAACAGAGCTTTGAGCACCATTTGTTTTCAAAGAAAAGTCCGTCCCTGACTATATTGGATATGAAGGCTAGATGCAAAATGGGTGCTGCATCCTTTCTTTGCAAAGCTGAAAAGAGGATGCAGAGCAGCATAATTCCCAAATATCCAGGCTGGACTCTGCTCTCAGACCAATCATGCCAAATAAAACTGGAACAAGTGCACTAAGATGCAAACGGCCCTGTCGAAGGCCATGTCAGAAAAGAAACAGGTTTAAGAAACACAGTAGTACAACTATTGGGTCTAGAAAGAAAAAGACGATGAATGATTCTCTGTTAGGTGGAGCTGTTTCTGGTTGTATGAAATTGTGGTACAGCCATGGACAACACATGATTTTTGCCTCTTCTCACAATTCTTTTAAAAATAAAGACTAATAAAACCGTTGTGGAGCTACTCATCTCATACAAGAATTTGTCCCACTCTTTTGGGCTTCACAGCAGTTGTCACTTTTGGTGGTTTGTATCACTAAAAACCTTTTAATAAAGCTTGTAAGTCAAGGTTTTTAAGCTTTTAACCAAACTTCTGGGAAATTCTGAACAATTATTATTCGGGGTGCCATTCACAATTGTTTGACTTGCATGAACCTCACAACACTGTCCTCTCTGAGATACTAGCTTTCAGCCTATTTGCAAGCCTCTGCCTATGGACCAGTCCACGGGCCATTAAGGAATAGCTGTTCCTTATGCCATTGGTCTGAATTTTTATAGCAATTTTTCAGCAATAGCAATATTTGAGCAAATACAGCAACATTTACCCCTTAGCATAGAACATAATGCGTGTTTTGAGGTTTTTCTATTCTGTTTTTACAACCAAAAAGACAAAACATTTTCCTTAAACAGATGCTGAGAATGGTGTCATGTTTTCTTCTTCTGAACAGTCAAGTTAAATCATATTACGGGATCCTCATAAAGCACCTTAAACACTCCGCAGGTGTTTAATTAGAGAGAGAAAAACAGCAAGTGAGGGTGGTACTGAGTGCTAAAAGAAAAAATGAGTTAAGCCTTATATTCAGGCTACACTCCCAGTTCATAATAATTTTTTCCAGCCATTTCAACTCAGCATAGCTGCCTTCTCTGCTTTACTTGTATTTCTGATTTGCCCACTTCCACATTTCCAAGTTATTCAGCAATTTTAAGCGGGTTTCAGAGCATTTGGGCCATCCAAATGTCACACACAAATCCTAGCAACTAATGGAGTGTCTGCAAGATTATGTTGTATTCCTTCATTTTAAAAGATGAGTGAAATCCAGAACCAAGAGGGTACTATCAGCGTTTAGATACATACATACTTCTACTTTCACACATGGCAAGCAAGCATTTGGTTTCAAGGCATTAATGAATGACAGAGTGGAAATTTATGTGGCTTGAAGCATTTCTTTCTTTTCTTTAAAGGATTTGTTTCTGGTTTGCAAACAGTCCATTTAAAAATTACAAGTATTTCTTTGAAAGAAGAAAGTAAGAAAACATTGCACTGTGCCCCATGTTATCTGAGAGCACTGTAGGACCTTACCCGAACCCTTCAAGGGACGTGTCAAACTCAATGAACGCTGGCGTAACTGATGATCCGTGAAGCCTGATATCATGTGGCGTTGTCATGGAGACCAAACACTTCACTCTCGTCAGGGGTACTGTGCTCCCTTCTGCTGGCTTGAGCAGGCTCTTGCTTATCCGATAGTGGTTGTCTTCGTGCAAACCAAAGACGCTGTCGGAACCCAGACCTTCCATTGAGGTAACCATGCTATCTACAGTAGAAGCCAAGAAACAACACAGCATTGCAAAAGGGTGGCATTTTCAGGCTATTTATTTGGACTTTTCAAGTACTGCGTCCAATGCAATAGCTGAACTGTCAATCGTCATCAGCTAGTTCAGCCTCTCAGTTAGAAAATTATGAGTTGGGAAGTATTGCTGTCATTATAATGGCATTCAACTGAGACAGAGAGACGAGCATCTTGCGCAAGGTATTACAGAAAGTCTGTGATAAAGCCAAAAAAATTGATCCAAGAGGCCATCTCATTACCTAAGATTGGGAAAGGTCCCTTTCACAGAGGTTCTGTTTCAGGCACATTCCTGCTACCTGACTTTACAGGCAGGAAAAATTCTGCTTCATGTTTTTCAGATGCAGTAACTGTGAGCTAAAAGGCTCCGAGGTCTCAATAAGCAGAAAGGGTCAGTAAGCTTAGCTTAGGAAATTTAACACAACTTGCAGCATTCAGAAGCTACCTTTGTCTTCTCTTTCCTAGGTTAAAAGCTTTCCAGACTTGTGTTTTCACAATTTCACACTTTCCCCTGTGATACTACCCTATTAAAAACAATAAATTAATAACTAAAGCTCTGTCCGAGAGATAAGCTGAATCTCTCCTTGTCTTTCTAAACATACTGAACCTGACATAATATAAATTCAGTTATTTTATTTTGTTTATTTATTTCATTATTTAATGCTTGTAAGCCAGTACCATCCAGGATACTTTCTGGTTCCTTTTAAATACTTCAAACGTTTCAGCGAAGGTATCTTTAACTATGCATTACAACTGGCCATATGATTGACACAAAGAAATAAATATCACGTGGCTTGGAAACTTATCCATAATTTCTTTGTATTACCATTTACTCAGGCTCTCCTATACTACGTGAACAGCTATATAACACATGCATAGTAATAGGAAAGAGCGCATGGATCGGCTGGAGGAATCCAATGGTTACAGACATTCACTACAGTTTATCAGATTGAGTCATTAAACGGCTGGAATACAGATATAACTTTCCAGTGTGAAAATCAGAGCTGATGTATAATTGCTGACAGAATACGAAGTATTCTATCAGACGGGTGAACTTCCATGACAGGACCCACACAAAAGTATAATGAAAATTTCGACTACACATGCATATGCATGCATATCTATAATCTAGGAATAACTAGCTACTATCAAAATACATTGTGAATACATTCCCAGCGTTAATTCCTGCGCTAAAACTGAAACTGAGTTGTCACGGTGTGCCTCCCTCCCCCCCCCCCTTTTTTTTTTTTAAAAAAAAAAGCTGATGTAAGTCTGTCCTTTCTCTTGATAATTTTTAAATTACTATGACCTCATAATTCAATGCATGCTTACCAGATACTATTAAAGATTTAAATTTTAACATACTAGGAAAGTAAACATATTGAAAGCAAGCAATGAGTAAAACCATTGTAAATATTAACCATGAAAAAAATCAATGAATGGTTAATAAAGGACCGTAGAACTTTAAGTAATTAAGAGTGGGTGTTCCAACTCCAGTTTCTACCTCTTTATAAGAGGAGTTATTATTAGATTGAGATTCTGTCAAATTAGGTAAATTGTGCTTTTTTTCTTTTTAATTCTTTCTATTTCTTTCTCATTACTAGCGATGCTAATGATAAGCCAGGTTCTAGCTGAAATAAACGGAATTATGCTTACGTGTAGGAATTTCAGTTATTTTATCTGACGACTTACTGAACCCATGGGAGACATTACATAGATTTAATGACGTGATGTGCACATGAAAGTATCTGAGAAAAATATTTTTCCTTTTACTGTTAAATAACTACAAAGCCAGGATCCACTCAGGACTTAAAAATCAAACTACTGTCATATTTATTAGTGACGGTTCCTAAAATAAAAAAATTATAATTACCTCACTGGACATATATTAAATACAAGTACTACATTCCCTACACTTTTAAAACTTTTTCCAATCAAATAGTTCTGATGATTTCACATTCATACTAAGCTGGGGTGAAGTCAGGTTTTTACAGATGCTTATCTACAAATTTTACAGAAGTATGCAATTGGTGGATGTCAGTGTGGCATTCTTTACACAAATTTCTAGCACTTCAGCACTTACTTCTCATTTCTGGTTCAAAACTCAGTGAGCTGGGTTTGTGCACTCGGTATTGTTTCAACAGCTTTTTGTCCCAAGCTCCGCAATTCAAAGGGTTTCCCAAGCGTAAAAATTCCCTGAGAATAAAAAATTTACAAATCGTTTTGTCTACTTATTTGCCTAGAATGACACCGAATCTAACACCATTTTTAAAAAAAGACAGTAATTACTTGTAATAAACATAAATTTAACTAAGAAAATAAAAGAACTCATGCATAATTATAAGAAATACATTTGATCCATTTGAAACTATTGAAGTTTTGAACACATGCTCTCCAAAATTGACGTTATTTTAACTAATCAAACAGCTTTGATAATTCCAAAGACTTGGCAGGTGGCTGCCCCATCCTGTAGGAGAACATCAGGATGCTCACTGATGCACATTCAGCAAGCTGAACTCATCTGGAAAGGCAGGCCACAGGCTGAAGTGAGCAAGTGACCTCAGCTTTGTTTTATCCATGTGTCTTATTTGGCTGGGGGATCGCTACCACACAAGGTCACTTATGCCCTCTACCAATCCCAGGCATTTACAGCCAGCCTGTGTCAGCACAGGCAGCAGGGCTCAGCTCAACTGGCCTTCAACGCAATCTTTCTGACCTCAACACCATCGGCTGCAGCGCCTGGGAGGCCAGCCTTTCAAACATCCTTTGGAGCGGCGGATGCAGCGAGTGGTCCTCATCAGCCAGAGCAGCACTGCATCTTTGTAGAAGTCGTGCATGGAGCCCGGCTTCACACATGACTTGCTGGTTTCTCTCTGTGTGCACTAGTGATTGCAGGATATTGGCCACTGCCAGCTGGAGATCCAGCGCATGCTGAAAAAAAGAAGAGCACACAATTTGAGAATACGCAAAGTGAGAAGGTGAATAATATAAAGCCCTTACGCATAATAATGAAAAGGAAACTACCATAGCAATAGGTACACAAAATGTCCTATACTTAAATATATGTACATGTGTGTATGTTGGGGGTGTGTGCGTGCACAAGTGTGAAGAAACACCGCCATCTCTTTATGAAAAAGGATAATAGATTATATGAAGGATTACCACGACCATTGTAAAGAAAAACAATTCAGGTAGGGGTGGTTAAACCAACCTCTCCTTTTCACCAGCAGAAGTGAGTCAGTTTACAAGTTCTATGTGTGTACCGAGAACTTTCATTTTTGTGACTGCTAAGCTATTCCTAGTAACTTAATATAGAATCATTAAGGTTGGAAAAGACAATTAAGATCATGGAGTCCAACCATTAACCTAACACTGACAAGTCCACTAGCATGTCCTTAAGTGCCACATCTACACATCTTTTAAATACCTCCAGAGATGGTGATTCAACCACTTCCCTAGGTAACCTGTTCCAATGCTTGATAACCCTTTCAGTGAAGGAATTTTTCCTAATGTCCAATCTAAACCTCCCCTGGTGCAACATGAGACCATTTCCTCTTGTTCTTTTGCCAGCCCCACCTTGCTACAACCTCCTTTCAGGTAGTTGTAGAGAGCGATAAGGTCTCCCCCTCAGCCTCCTTTTCTCCAAGCTAAACGACCCCAGCTCCCTCAGCCACCTCTCATAAGGCATGTTTCTCCAGACCCTGCACCAGCTTCATTGCTCTTCTCTGGACGTGGTCCTGGACCTCAGTGTCCTTCTTGTAGTGAGGGGCCCAAAACTGGACACAGTATTCGAGGTGCAGCCTCACCAGTGCCGAGTACAGGGGGACGATCACTCCCCTAGTCCTGCTGACCACACTGTTCCTGATAAAGGCCAGGATGCTGTTGGCCTTCTTGGCCACCTGGGCACACTGCTGGCTCATGTTCAGCTGGCAGTCGACCAGCACCCCCAGGTCCTTTTCCCCCAGGCAGCTCTCCAGCCACTCTTCCCCAAGCCTGTAGCGCTTCACAGGGTTGTTGTGACCCAAGTGCAGGACCTGGCACTTGGCCTTGTTGAACCTCATACCATTGGCCTCAGCCCATTGATCCAGCCTGTCCAGATCCCTCTGTAGAGCTGTCCTACCCTCAAGCAGATCAACACTCCCACCAACTTGGTGTTGTCTGCAAGCTTACTGAAGGTGCGCTCCGTCCCCTCCTCCAGATCATTTATAAAGATATTAAACAGAACTAGCCCCAGTAGCGAGCCCTATGGAACATCACTTGTGACCAGCCACCAACAGGATTTCACTTCATTCGCCACAACTCTTTGGGTCTGACCCATAGACAGTTTTTTACGCAGCAAAGAGTGCACCTGTCTAAGCCACGAGTGGCAGGTTTCTCCAGGAGAATGCTGTGGGAAATGGTGTCTAAGGCCTTACTAAAGTCCAGGTAAACAACATCCACAGCCTTTCCCTCATCCACTAAACAAGCCGCCTTTTCATAGAAGGAAAGCAGCTTAGTCAAGTGAGACCTCCCCTTCGTGAACCCATGTTGACTGGGCCTTCTCACCTGGTCGTCCTGTACATGCCATGTGTTGGCACTCAAGATGATCTGCTCCATAACCTTCCCTGGCACCAAGGTCATACTGACAGGCCTGTAGTTCCCCAGATCCTCCTTCTGGCCCTTCTTGTAGATAAGCATCCCATTTGTTAACCTCCAGTCAACTGGGACCTTCCCCATTGGGCAGGACTGCTGCTAATTGATGGAGTGTGGCTCGGTTAGCACTTCTGCCAGCTCCCTCAGTACCCTTGGGTGGATCCCATCTGGCCCCATAGACTTGTGCGTGCCTAAGTGGTGTAGCAGGTCACTACCATTTCCCCTTGGATTATCGGGGCTTCATTCTTCTCCCCATCATCATCATCTCTACAAAACTTAAGATACATGCAATGTAACTGCCAAAGTAATGCCCTGAAGACAGAAAGTCACCACACTCATCACTGGTAGAGGACAAGAAAGGAGGAATTGAGCCTAGTGATTATTGTAACCTTGTGGAACTTTTTTTTTTTGAAAAAACAAAACAAAACCGAAACCAAACAGTGTTCTTCAGGGAAGATATTTAAAACAAAAAATACTTAAGTAACTTCAAAAAATGTCCAACAAATCCTTTATATTCAAAACACCAGTAGAGGCTTTGGTTTGGGAATTATATAAAGCAGGCAGTATAATTTTGGAACTAGAATACATTCCAGCTATTTCAAATAGCATATATAATGTCCAATCCCGTGTCCTCCTTGTACTATGCATTAACTCCTGATATATCAGAGAAAACATGAATTAACCACAGTGCTTGGAAACTTATCTGATGGCCCCTTCAGAAATTTCTTTAAGTTTACATTGTTGACAGGAGTTTGAAAGAGACAAACAAAACAAAGCTTATGAAATAAAACAATTTTTATCAGACCTTTATGTCACCAGTTATTCAACATAATTAGTCTGTGAAATGTAGTAGTTTCTCAACACGAAACAAGAGGACATCATCAGATTTTTCATTTCCCACAGGCATCCTTTTTCCCAGTCACTCTCAAAGCGTAAGACAGAAGAATTTTTCTCCCTACCTCTGGGTGCGTAGCTGATCCAACAGAGGCCAGAAGATCCAGCATCGCGAGCATAGCACCAGGGTGGATAATGACCGCATCAGAGCTTTGTACAGATGTGGGTCCTGTTTGGAGTTTCACATCAGCTATGTTTTTCTGAGGGCAAACAGGAGGTGTTGAGACAGAGTGATATGCATGCCTGCAGGACAGAAAACATCCCATGGTTACAACAGCCATCTATTATGAGCTTTGCGTTTTTCAAATAGCTGTAAAGTTGAACTGGCCTATAGACATTACTCCCCTTCTCCTTTCTCTTCCCTTGGTTAGACAGATCACGTGCTTTCCTCTTCTCAAACCTGTTGGGCATGCTTCCCCAAAGACAATATGGAAGGGTTTCAACATCTGAACTATGCTTGAACTCAGAAGCCTTTTTCCCAGGTGCCACGTAGTTTGAAGAACTTAAAGGCTGCCTCCCTCTTTTCATTCTAGATGCGGTGGCAGCACCCAGCGACAACAGCTACCATTGCTCCTGTTCTGGAGACGAATTCAGCTTTGAATACTTTTCTCCCTATTTGCTTTTAACAGCTGATTACAAAATGGGCTATCACAAAACTTGCAGGACTCTCTGATTAGCCTACAGGAACAGAAAACTGGTCTCGGTGTACACTCGTGCCAGCAGTCCATATGCTCCCAGTCTTTCTATGACTGCACGGCAATTTAGTTTTACATCAAGCTGCTTTAGTCTGGTTCAGGGAAAAGAGGCTTTGACACACTGACTTAGAAGCAACCACTTGTGCTGAGAGCTGTAGATGCGTTTCCATTAAAACTCTCAGAGGTATCAGCTTGATGCCATTCTTCTTTCAGCACAAGATTCAACACACAAACAGCATGAGCAGCTGACTGAACATATGCTTTCAAGATGGTACTTTTGAAGAAAAAGATAGCTCGAAAGGCTCATGCTCAACACAAAAAAAACCAACCAAACAAAACACAACCAAACCCACCCATATTCTCTAAGTATTTATCATATATGCTCATTTGTAAGAAGAAAGAAAACAAACTCTATGTAAGAATTTTTCTTGAAGATCAAATATTGCCTGCCGTTTTACAAAAAGTGAATCCAGCTAAAAACGGGTCTCTTCCTATCAAATCAGTTGAAAGAGGCATTTCCTCACTCCTGTTCTCACCAACAGAGATTTAACTAACCCCTAACAGAAGTAACACTCGGAGACTCACTGTGCCTCACCCGTTAGGCACTTCTAACTAGGAAGTCTTTTCTCCTGGGAAAAACAGGACATAGATGGGAAATGAGGAAGGCTGCAAGAGCAGTTCTGTCCTAAACACTTTGAAGGTTGCACCTTCAACACACACCCCCAAGCCGTCAAGAAACGTCATTTGATGGGGGAAGGCTGAGGCAATGGAATATCTAGCCTAAAACAGGACACTAGGAAGTACAGTGTGATCTTCGTGTGCTGCCTGGAAAATGCGCTGCATAAATAATGTTCCAACAAAGTGTTCCTATTGAAAAGGCTCACGGCAGATCAACGACAACTTGGCATCTGAACAATCCAAGAGTACATTTTAAAAGAGATTTTTTGAAGAAAGATGAAATTACTGATGCTCTACTCACTCAGCTAATACAGCAGACATGAAATATTATGGCAATTCTATCGTAACCAACCACTAAGAAAAAAATCTGCCCAAATCAATTTTTCCAGTGTTTTTACAAACTCTTTAGCCATCAGTTTCCTAAAGTTTTCTAGCAGACTCACTGACTGAAGCATCTGGCAGGTAGAGAAAGGTTTCATCATCTCTTTTAAAATTAAATGGAATTAAAAACAGCAGAACAACTGGTAATACTATCATAGAGAGATGTTATCTCAACCCTTTACTATGTCTAAATGCAGAGATTGAAACACGGGCAGTTGTTTCTCATGTGTCCTCACAGCACTGCTCTTGATATGAAGAGGAAAACTGCTACCTCTTTCCAATGTCACCTAGAGCATCTCAACGCAAGTTTTACAGGATACAGTTTAAAAACTAAATATTCATTTGTATTTAAGAATGCTCTTCAGTCTAGTGAAATTCCACTCCCCAAGACATTCTTGAAGGTCAAGCTTCCATCCACTTTTAAGCACAAATTTTACTTCTAAGCATCCTGATCCGCACTATCACATTCACTTCATTAGTTAAGCTGTGAGGTTACAAGATGGTAGTACAGGGAGAGCCTAATAAAAACCTGAGCCATTGCTCAGTATGATTCACAAACAAGCACACGATTCTGGCCTCAAAGGACCTGAACTTCAACATTACGTACTGGAAAAGAGATACAGTCAAGACTAGGCAAGTCGCTTTTCCGTTAATCAATTTAAGTACAGTTATGTCCTTAAAGCATATATTACTGAAAGTTTTTCACATAATTTTTAAAATACCTTCTATATTTAGTTCTTCCATATAAGGAGTACTTGTATCAAAACAACGAAAAAAAGAACACAAACCAGTTCAAAAAGATTTCTGTAGGCAGAAAAAAGAAAATGGATCCTAAAATATCCCACCAAAGCATTCATCGAATGTTACAGGTCTATGGGTCAGTGCAGAACCTGCAACAAATTAATTTAGTCATACTTATACATTCTTTATATGATCCCTTTAAGGGAGAAGAAAGGAAGAAGTGGACAATGGAAAAAGGCAGTGTACCAAAGACGACACAGATTTGTCTAATTTAACGAAAAACAAAACTGAAGAAAAAATCTCACTTAAATTATATAATTAAGTACAACTCTTGATGAGAATTATAACACCATTTTCATATGGAAAGAAGTAAGTAAGATTTATTGTAGATAAACCCTCTGCATATCATTCCGCTAGAGCGATCAACATCCAAACTTTGTAAAAACAATGTCTAAAAGTATATTAAAGTCAAAGCTACATTCTATTCTCTACTTCACCCTGTCAGCCCCAAAACATCCTCTCTCATTCTCTCAAAAAAAGAAAAAAAAAAGAAAAAAAAAAGAAAAAAAAAAAGAAAAAAAAGAGAGAGAACATCAAGATAAGTTTTTTCTGCCAAAATTTACAGCAATCAAACAACTGTCAAAGCTGTAGTTCTTGATTCAAATTATACAGGAGGGGTGGACAGGTAACAGGGGGGACAGCTATGTACCACCATCCCGACGCATGTGCTGGAGGAGTCCTACCTACTCTGTTTATATAAAGGGTAACACTTGGAGGGCACCACTCCTCAGGGAAATACAGCTGCGAGAAGTGGCAGACGTGTTTGAGAGAGAATATAAGCATATCTACATATCCAGAAACATTCTAGACTGTGTGCAAAACCAGAACTGTACTGGTTTTGTCTGTAAGAATTATTTGTGTGCACAGCGTCTGCTTGGTCTTTTAGCCAAACACCACCGGGCTCTCCCGCGGGCACCTGTCTTACGAGTCAAAAGGCAGAAAACCAGGCCAAAGCAATAAGGGAGATCCCAGGGAAGCAAAGGAAAGGAGTCAGAAAACACTAAGAGAAAAGCAAACACTTCTCTCAGAATAGTCAACTTTGACAGAATCTGACTGTATCTGACATTTAAGAGGAGGAAAAAAAAAGAAACTCAAATAATATTGGACTACAAACCCCAAGCTGCTTATTTCGGAAAGTAGGAAGATCCCAGCTACTGGCACTGAACGCCCTAGGAATGACAAACACGATGCTGAACAACCGTGAGAAAGCAGACAGCTGCTCAAACAGACTTTTTAAAAAGCCTAGCCCTGGCTATTTTTTTAACTTGAAAACATGCCTTTACAGAAAGGATCTGAAAAGTAATTCGGGCCAGCATGACCGTCCTTTCTGTCCGCTTTTGCTTTAAGCCTTACACAACTTGTTATCACCCAAAGGCCTATTTTGTTTGTGAAGATCTATGTCAAACGCTCCTTTACCTCAGCAAGTACCCACGTTACTATACTGGTGCTTACCTGAATTGCCCAAAGCACCCCACAGGGATACTGACTTTTTAAACTATCGAACCTTTACCTCACCTTATACCACACAGTTTTCAAATAACTGCTTGCATTTTCAATACTACAAAAAAAAACCAAACCCCAAACAAAGGAAAATTATCCTATCTATTCATATATACAGAAATTACTATTTTAATAACAAGGCTGCATCAGCTATACCCATCTGGCACATTTTTATTCATTACGCCCTGGAATCAGCTCTTGTTTGGCAGGCATTGCATGTGTTCTGCTGCAAGCCTTGACATACAAGTGCATTTGAGTAATTCAATGAACCTCAGCAGCCACGCAGCTACACCTGGGAGAAGAGCAAAATATAGTAAAGGAAAGGGCAATCCATAACGCTAGAGGTTAATACCGGGGCCGAAGCGGCAAAAAGCCTCCACAGGAAATGCTGCTTTCTTTCAAGTTTCTTCAGAGTAAATGAGAGGAAAAGGAGTTTGGCAGCTAAGGTTTTTCTCTCTGAACTGCAACTGCTACGTTCATTTCTAAATGCCTCAGTGTTAGGAAAGAAAGGAAACAACAGCCTAAGAGGTTCTGGATTATTGGGAAAGTGGCCTTGTCCAAGCCAGTCCCTGCAGAATATCCAGGTATGATATCCTTGAGTAACATCACTCAGCAAGACAGAAAAAGGCTTCTTTCCTAACATGACCAAATACAAACATTTCCTTCAAAGCAGTTTCCAAAAGCAGCTTTGGTTGCTTCCCTTTGCAAAATATTTTACATTCCAAACTTGAAACTCGATGCATATTTTAAGCCATACCCCAAGCCATAATGACTGGGAGATCTTGTGCTGGGAGTATGCTAAAGACCACCCAACCAGGATGAGGAGACAGATGAAGTATTCTATAAGCAGCCGGCTGAAGTCTCGCAATCGCCAGCCCTTGTTCTGGTTGGGGACTTCAACCTGCCGGGTATCTGCTGGAAATATAACACAGCAGATAGCAGGCAGGCTAGGAGGTTCCTCGAGTGCCTGGAAGATAACTTCCTGACACAACTGGTAGGTGAGCCTAGCAGGGGAGGTGCCTCGCTAGACCTACTGTTCACAGAGAAGGACTAGTGGGAGATGTGGTGGTCGGAGGCCATCTTGGGTTTAGTGATCATGAAATGGTCAAGTTTTCAATTCATAGCGATGTAAGGAGGGGGGTTAGCAAAACCTCCACCTTGGATTTCCGGAGGGCGGACTTCGGCCTGTTCAGAACACTGGTTGAGAGAGTCCCTTGGGAGATACTCCTGAAGGGCAAAGGGGTCCAGGAAGGCTGGATGCTCTTCATGAAAGAAATCTTAAAGGCCCAGGAGCAGGCTGTCCCCAAGTGTAGCAAGTCTAAAGGGCAGGGGAAATGGCCAGTCTGGATGAACAAGGAACTTTTGACATGACTTAGGAATAAAAGGAGGGTTTACCACCTTTGGAAGAAGGGACAGGCAACTCAGGAGGAGTACAGAGATCTCATTAGGTTATACAGAGAGAAAATTAGGAAGGCAAAAGCCCAGCTGGAGCTCAACTCAGCCAGTAACATAATGGACAACAAAAAAAAGTTTTTATAAATACATCAACAAAAAGAGAGCCAGGGAGAATCTCCATCCCTTACTGGATGCAGGGGGAAAAGTTGCAACCAAGGACGAGGAGAAGGCTGAGACACTGAATGCCTTCTTTGCCTCCGTCTTCCAATAGTCAGACCAGCTATCCCCAGGGTGTTCAGTCTCCTGAGCTGGAAGATAAGGATGGAGAGCAGAACAGCCCACCCATAATCCAGGAGGAAGCAGTCAATGATCTGCTTCTGCACCTAGACGCACATAAGTCTATGGGGCCAGATGGGTTTCACCCAAGAGTACTCAGGGAGCTGGTGGGAGAGCTCACCAAACCTCTCTCCATCGTTTATCAACAATCCTGGTCAACAGGGGAGGTATCAGATGACTGGAGGGTGGCTAATGTGATGCCCATCTACAAGAAGGGTTGGAAGGAGGATCTGGGGAACTACAGGCCTGTCAGCCTGACCTCAATACCAGGAAAGATCATGGAGAGGATCATCTTGAGTGAGCTCTCACAGCAAGTGCAGGACAGTCAAAGGATCAGGGCCAGCCAGCATGGGTTTAGGAAAGGGAGGTCCTGCTTAACCAACCTGATCTCTTTCTATGACCACATGACCCACCTTCTGGATGCGGGGAAGGCTGTGGACATTGTCTATCTGGACTTTGGTAAGGCCTTTGACACCATCCCCCATAGCATTCTCCTGGAGAAGCTGGCGAATCATGGCATAGACAAGCGTACTCTTTGCTGGGTTAAAAACTGGCTGGATGGCCGTGCCCAGAGAGTTGCGATTAATGGGGTGAAATCCTCTTGGCAGCCCTTAGGGCTCAGTTTTGGGGCCAGTTCTAGTTAATATCTTTATCAATGATTTGGATGAGGGGATTGAGTGCACCCTCAGTAAGTTTGCAGGCAACACCGAACTAGGTGGGAGTGTTGATCTGCTTGAGGGTAGGAAGGCACTACAGAGGGACCTGGACAGGCTGGATCGATGGGCCGAGGCCAACTGTATGAGGTTTAATAAGGCCAAGTGCCGAGTCCTGCATTTCGGTCACAACGACCCCATGCAGTGTTACAGGCTTGGGGAAGAGTGGCTGGAAAGCTGCCTGGCAGAAAAGGACCTGGGGGTGCTGGTGGACGGCCAGCTTAGCATGAGCCAGCAGTGTGCCCAGGTGGCCAAGAAGGCCAACAGCATTCTGGCTTGTATCAGGCATAGCATGGCCAGCAGGAGCAGGGAAGTGATCGTCCCCCTGTACTCGGCACTGGTGAGGCCTCACCTCGAGTACTGTGTTCAGTTCTGGGCCCCTCTGTACAAGAGGGACACTGAAGTGCTGGAGCAGGTCCAGAGGAGAGCTACCAGGCTGGTGAGGGCTCTGGAGACCAGGTCACATGAGGAGAGGCTGAGGGAGCTGGGCATGTTTAGCTTGGAGAAGAGGAGGCTGAGGGGAGACCTCATTGCCCTCTACAACTACCTGAAAGGAGGTTGCAGAGAGGTGGGTGTTGGCCTCTTCTCCCAGGTGAATAATGACAGGACCAGAGGAAATGGTCTGAAGTTGTGGCAGGGGAGGTTTAGGTTAGATATTAGGAAGAATTACTTTACTGAAAGAGTGGTCAGGCACTGGAACAGCCTGCCCAGGGAGATGGTTGAGTCACCATCCCTAGAGGTATTTAAGAAATGTCTAGATGTGGCACTTCAGGGCATGCTCTAGTGGCAGAGATTGTAGGGGGTTTTTTTTGGGTGTGTATGGTTGGACTTGGTGATCTCAAAGGTCCTTTCCAACCATGAAGATTCTATGATTCTGTGACTGTATTTTCCACAAAAGGCACCTGCACCTCAGATAACCCGCAGTCTTTCAAATGTCTTTTTAGCCTTCAAAAACAAATCTCTGCCTAACCTGCATCTTCACATGACAAATGGCTGCTCCCTTCCCTGGGGTCTCCAGGAAAAATCTCCTTTTATCATTTGCACAGGCCTGTAAGTCAAACTGTTGCTGAATCAGTAAACATTTTTCTTTTAAAGAAAAAATAATCTACCACACACTAAGACACATAAGAAAAGACAGTAGTTTGGAAGGGAAAGTAGGTGCTAGGATTTCTGAATTGTGCCATTTGTAGTTTCTTTCCAAACCTTTTAATTTAGCATGCCTCTACATCATTTGGTAGTCAAGTACTGACAGGTGCATGCTTTACTTTTGTACTCTGTGTAATTACAAATGAGCACCTTAACAAGCCATCCACCTTTACACTGAAAATACCTTTTCTTGAAAAATTAGTCAAGAAAAAAGAAATCCTCCTGCATTAATTCATCTACTAGCATAGTCTAAACTTCTTTGAACTGCTCCTGAGAGTGTCATTTATACCCCCCTTAGATAATTTCTTATACTAGACCTTATTTGGTTTTGAATCATTCAATTAACTGTAAGTGCTTCAGGAGTCTGGAGACATCTCTAGTCTCATCCATTAGCATCACTACTTATGATACACTATGAAACATACCTTTACATTTCTTTTATTTAGTAAACACACAAGTGAAAATGCACACCTCAGAAAAAAATCGCAACTTGAGAGAAAAAAGAAAAACCAAAACTAAGAAACACAACAGTGAGAGAAATCAGAAGCAAGATGAACTTCTCTTTGAAGGGTCGGTACCTTTTCCTGGACAAAGCTGGCGTACCCCAGGGAGAGGGGAGAGAAGTCTCATTTGTCAGGCAAGGAGGGATCTGTTCTGCACGACTACAGACAAAACAGACAGGGGTAGGACAGAGAGGTTAGAGAAGAAACCAGAGGCCATAAGCTTGTTAGTTTTACAAAAGCACCAGTAAAATCATTACTAGGATCCGTTCTTCAAAAACACCACAGATGACAAAGGACACTACCAAATGACACACATCAGGTAAACACATGGACATGCTAAGCGTGTACTTGTTTTATGGCATGCCTGCAGTGCTCCTTCCTTACTCCGCCAAGGTTTATCAATACAGCCACACTAGCAAAACAGAACATCTTTCAATGTTAAACAGCGGAAATTAAGATGAGAAAGTAAAGCCTCAGTAAAGCAAGTATAACCAACACGCATAAGAAATAAAATCAACGTAAACTTTACAAAGAGTGATGATCAGAAAATTTAAGAAAGAAGGGAGAATGCAGTCACTGAAGATGACAAAACAAAAAAAGGAACTTAATGAGGCAGCTTATGCAACAACACCACAGGATTTACTTACCCCATTGATTCCTCATACTGTACTGTTAGCCATTGTTATAACTTCTACAGTACGTGCAACACATTCTTAATAAACATTTTCCTCCCCCTACCTTAATGCTTTCATAATACTTTAAAATGAGATCAAGTAAATTGATTTGTGTACTCAGCTTTTGGTTTTTTGGGGTGAGTTTTTTTGGTTTTTTTTAAAAACAAGAGAAAAGTGTTAAGATTTGTCGATTTTGAGACAAAATGTTCGTTAACAAAAACCTGAAGTTTGTACTTTACTAGTCAACTAGTTTAAGAAAGCCTGAAAACTGGCAGCTCTATTGGTATCTCAATACAGACAGACACACTTGGAAAATCAGACTCTGTGTTTGACTAACTAGTTGGCCTGTCTTATTAAAACAGGGTCATATGCATTACATAGCTAGGATCTGTGTTTTACTTTTTTGTACCTTAAATTATGGGCAAGAACTACGTTAAGACAAACCGATCTTCAACACATACTTCAGGAAGATTTGTTGCCATTTTGAATCAATTTTAAGACACATTACTGTTCATTTCAAATCTCAAGCATAATTCAAATTCTAGTAGTTTAACTCTGAGAGCGTCTCCCAGTTAAATTTAAAGAACAATAATTTACAGACTAAACAAGATATCTAGTCTAGATGTGTTTAGTCTGGAGAAAAGGAGGCTGAGGGGAGACCTTGTTGCTCTCTACAACTACCTGAAAGGAGGCTGTAGGGAGGTGGGGTCGGTCTCTTCTCCCAAGTAACAAGCAAAAGAAGAAGAAGAAATGGCCTTGAGTTGCACCAGGGGAGATTTAGATTGGACATTAGGAAAAATTCCTTCACTGAAAGGGCTATCAAGCACTGGAACAGGCTGCCTAAGGAAGTGGTTAAGTCACCATCCCTGGAGGTATTTAAAAGATGGGTAGACATGGCACTTGAGGACATGGTTTAATGGTGGACTTGGCAGTGTTAACAGTTGGACTTGATGATCTTAAAATGTCTTTTCAACCTAAATGATTTTATGAGTCTAAATTTGTCATGATATTATCTAATTACTTACTTTGAAGTCCCATATCAGAGGAAACGTGAAGTTAAGGTGTGACGTTCAACAACCAATTTTTCATTTGACTCAATAAAAGCATAAAAATGTAGTAGTTCAGTATGATAAAGCAGCCAGACATTTCGACTATCAACCAACATGTTGTTTCAATATATCAAATATACCCATAAATTGACATCTCTATCTTAACTGCTGTCATGACAAAAACATTCAACATCAGAGGGAATGCTGTGTACCCTGGAGAACACCAGCAAGCTAAGTCAATATTAGGTCAGATGCTGCCACCTTATATTCCTCTCACTGGGGTGAATGAACAAAGAAATAGATTAAAATGGAAACACAAAAGCTTGCTATTAACATATTTGAAGAAAACTATCTTGGGCAACAACAGGATTACGCAGCCAGGTAGGACAGGACGATAAAAAAAAAGCAAAAAGCAAAAAAAAAAAAAAGCAAAGTTCATACCTGTCAAAAGAATCTGTTGCTACCTTGTAGAGGTAAATAAAAAGTTTGCTGCAGTGTCTTAGCGTAGGTGACACAGAATCCAGGGATATTAGGTCATCCTCCAAAAGTCTTTGAAATAGTTGTGTATTTGAAGGGAAGACATTCAAGGGGCTTATTTTTCTCAAGTCTGAGAAGCAGCCAAGTAATCGAACAGCATCTGCCAGTTTTTCATACTGGATCTCTGTTTTGAAGAAATGAGAATTGGCTGGCTCGTAGCGCATTGCTGCAGTCAATGTGCAGAACACAGTGTGAAGCAGTTCAAACACTTGATTCTGGTTTACTTTCTCCCAGCCATTCTTAGGCGGCGAGCACAAAGATCTTTCCATAGCAACGAGTAAAGATGTGACATACACAAATCCACCAACTTTTCTAAAAACAGTTCTTGTGCGGTGACTTTCTCTCAACACTGAGAGTAGGGCCTATGGACAAAACAAACAATCAAAACAAAGAATTAAAAAAAAGAAGCAGCATTACAAACAGCTTGAAAAAAGGTAGGAAAGTTTTGCTAGCAAAATCCTCATGTGATTTGTCAGTTTGGTAATGCCTGAAGTCTCCAAAGATCAACTGTACTGCAAGAGTCCCCATCCTCAAGAGCTTACAAAATACAAAAAAAAAAAGAAAGAGTGGGGGAAAAAGCAAAGCATTACCCCTAATTTAGAAATAAGGAATTAAGGAGATAAATAAACCTGCCAACAGAAAAGACCTGACAAAGCCTAGAACGGAACCCAAAATCCCCAGGTAATTCCCTTAGTGATAAGGCAGAGAATATAGCTATTGGAAAGGAATCTACTCTGCCATCATAATTCACAAACCATTTCAAACAAGAGCAGGCAAACAACTGCCTCTAGCAGTGAGAAATCCAGACCTGGGAGCATCCTAAAATGGGTCTCCCAGAAACCTACAACGCATAAGCATCTGGCAGCTATGAAGCAACAACAGCACTCAACAACGGCAGCAAAGAATTAGCCCCAAAACCACATTTAGTTTTAGCTTTCATCTATAATGCAACCCATAAATCTCTGAATTGAGTGAAACCTGATTTTAAGAGTTGCTGTTCAAAAATAAGCCTGAGAAAGAAACAAAAGTGGGTAAAACCTTACTTGCTCATCTAATACGAAGCCAGAGCATAAACAGCAGAAACTACATGAATCTAGGCGATAGAGAATAATACTCATTTATCTGTGAAATCACGGGGTGGGGAAGCCCATCCACCCAACTAAAAACAAACAAAAAAACAGCTGTCACAGGATGTTTGACCCACATGTGAATATGGAATATAGAAGAAAAAGTCTCCCTACACAAAGCATCACAACACAAAAATGGTATTGATGCAGAAAAATAGGCTAGAGGGGCAGGGAGAGTGTTTCATGACCAAAAGTTTACTTCTTCAGAATCACGCTTTTCAAAAAAAACAAAAAAACAAAAAAAACCAAACAAACAAAAAAAAAAAAAGAACACCAAACCCAGAAGATGGGTAGTGAAATAGACTGTCATTCCTTTGAAGGCAGTATCTCATGTCCTGCTAAACCTGGATAAACAGTAAGAGACACATCACTGCACCATTCTGGGCTGTCAGTTCCATAACCAAAACTTCTGAAACCAGCACTGATGAAAGACAAATACAACGAGACAGATGAAGGAAAGAAACCCTGACTTTGGATGTTAAATCCATTGGGGAACTGCAATATCCTTTCTCTCCCCTCAAGTACTGTGAATGAGACGTGCTCAAGAATGACTGAAGACATTGACATGTCAAAGACACGAAGACAAAACATGTCAAATGAATCATTTTATTACTAGCTTTCCTTTCTGCCTTTTGAAATAATATGAAGCTGCTCATCCGCCAGAGAAATATTACAGCTCCTTTTAACAGAGATGAACCTAGATGTCTCAGAGTTCTCTCTGGTAAGACTCATTTACTTATTAGTACTTCTCTCAGCTTCTCTACCCTAAAATAACAGTGTTATGTCAATTTACAAAAATAACACTTACTATTCTGTGAAGAAATTGTGGGTCTAGATCAGCAACCAAAAAAACTAATATGATAGAAAACAGATGAGAGTCTTCTCTCTTCCTCCTCCACTAGTAGCTTTACTTTCCTACCTTCCCACTTCCACTTGCTTAAGCTAGCCAGCTCTTCAGCTTTATCTTCTACTGTGGTCACTACGATTTACGCTTATATTAACTAATTCAGCACTCATAACTAACAAATTGGTAAAATAAAGTAAGTCTGCCACAGCAAAACAGAAGCCAGGACTGAAAATAAACTTAAGTGTTACATGCCTGCTTTCCTCCCCCCTCCACGTATTCTCATTATTTTGAGCTGAATAATACTCCTCCAGGAAAGACTATCATAACGTAGAACCTAATTTCCTATCCACTGAGGCCGATTACAAGTGATGATGCTGAAAACACTTACTCGCTAGCCTTCACCTCTGATTATGAAACCTGCCATGGACAGATGGAAGAAAATAAAAACCATGCATCAAATGTACACATTTCAACTCCAGAAACAATCTACATTCAGTAGCTAAGTACCATCCACCCAATCCAATCCCCTTCTCAGTGTTTTCTTTTTTAAAAGAGTGGTCTTAGGAGCAGGAGTCCTGAGCAGTACTTCATTTACCCTTAAGATGTCCGTTTTCAGCTGCAGTTCCGTAGGTGGAGCCGAGTGCATCAGTCCCAACAAAGTGCCCATATCATCTTCTCCGCTAGGTGACAACACCAACTGCTGGATGATCATCAGGGCATGCTGTCGGCACTGGGGATACTTTACTATGTTGTGCACGCATCTTGCGCCACCAAACTCCCTGAAAATACCTACTCAGAAAGGGGTGGGGTCGGGATAAGCGCATAAGGAGTATGAAAAATACAATCAGTAACAAATAATGACAACAACAGAACACGAAAGGTGCTTATTTTCATTTCTACAGATTGAATGGCAGGAATTTAGCACTATGGATGTTTAATGTTTACTATTTTTCCTCTCCTACCACAAATAAAAACAGAACTTGAACAACATTCTTCTGACAGTACTTTTCACTAAAGATGTTCACTAAAGGACCAACAGTAGTTATTCTTTTCATGCCAGAGCTCAAAGAGTCACAGAATGAAACAAATAAAAAAAGTATAGCAAACCCTCCATCTTTACAAAGACTATATGCTAGTTCGGTTAAGGATAACATTTATATTAAATTTAGTTCATTGCCAAAAACATAACTAGACTGCTTCTGGACAAGATGCGCAAACTAGGAGCACTGGTTGGGAAGTGATTTGGTCCATCCACAAGATTCACAACATTCTGCAGAGGTTTTCTTGTGGCAAGAGTTACCTCTGCAGAGATAAAGCTTAAGTCAAATAACGGTTCTCAAGCTTACTGGATACTCAGAAGAACACATGTGTGATGTCCACTGAAAATTAAATGAAAATTCATCCTGAAAACACCACAAAACCCAAATTGAAATATATGTGGCACATGTAACGTGTGTTTACTACAGTGTCAGCATCTAGAGTGCTACCCTATGTTAATTACTGAAGAAGAAAACAGAGTAGGGAAATGGATCAATGCTGCACTACTGCGTCAAAAGGGATCATTTTCCTTGTGACCATAAACTAAAAGAGTAGTTTAAATGACCAAGTTCAGGATTAACAAGCTAGCCAGGACAATATTTATTCCCTCTAATGCACATATAGAAACCTTAGTCCCGCTATCCATTTCCGATTTCCTGCTTCCTCTGACATTCGTTGGACGAGATACAGACAAGGCAAAAGGAGAGGCCTCAGACCCTGAGACAGTTAAGTTGGTTGCATCCCTTTACAGACAAAGCGCATCTCCTCAGTGGTCAGATCTCTTGTTTTCAGAGAGACCAACGTAACATTTTATACTTCTCCCACTCTTAGTCTAGATTCTCAACTATCCAGTGAATTTGTCTGGGACTGAACACCCAAATTTCTTGTTTGAAATTCAGTTATCAGTTATGTAATATTCAGGAAACCTTACCAGAGATACTGGTTGAAGATCAGAAACCAAGCTTTGAGCGTAGTATGAAGCGCTGCAAGGCTGCATAATGCCTATTTATGCCTCTCTGTGATGACCTAAAAACCTCTGCTGGCCTCTGGATACAGTGCCCCTGGGCTCACATCACAGCCATGCTGCACAGCCAGCAAACGCAACTTCTCTGAGAAACGATTTCTTAACTCCTCCAGTATAGTTCTGTCATACTCCTGAACTTGGAGAGCTACTGATGAAATGAGGCCCTCAAACTTTCCATTAGTCCTCAGAAACGTCGTCTGTGGTGTCATCCCACAGTCCTGATGTGTTTTACGCTACCCTCTTATTTCTCTGGTAGACACTCAGAGATTAACAGTACTGAGAAGTAGAAATGAGGTAACGATGGCTGCTTCAAACCTCCTAAGTGAGGTCAGGAACGCCATTTAAGAGCAGCCAAGGATTTGTCACAAGTCAGGTGGACGCTACCACAGTCAGATCATAATCCCTACCTCACAGGAGCAAGGCTCAGGTACCTGACGCCACGCAGGCACATATAGTCCAGTCCTGTGAAACAAGACCTGTTGCTTCCAAAATACAAGGCAGTTCCAGTCCTTCAGAGATGTAATAGTCACATACTTACACCACCTCCTCTCATTCATCCTTACAATCAAACAATCCTGAGTTTTTGGTTTGGTTTTGGGTTTGTGGGTTTTGTCCCCAACTTATCCTTACATGGAAGTCCCCACCTGTACCTTTGTGCCACTCCTTTCTCACTCATTTCTAATTCTACCTTTTCTTACATGGCAAAACCAAACTGAGTGATAAACATACATGTGTGCAATTGATTCATGCAATTCATCTGTCATCTATACCAATCCCTCTTCTAAAACCCTCTTATTTCAGCCTAATTCACTTGCTTCTTGGTTCACCATTGAACCACCATCTAGTAAATCACAGATCATGTTTTTTCCCTTTCCATCGATAGAAGAGGTGGCTTGGTGGACAAAAGGGAAGTGGCAAAGGAGACACATTTCAGCTTCAGCAAAGCTTCTGGCAGTGTCATCCATAGCCTCCTCAAAAGCAACCCAACAAAATGGTCTAAACGCAATCATGAGAGACTGACTGTGTAACTAATTGAAACATCAGCTTAGAGTAACCTCTACTTTGCTGCAATGTCCTTCTGTTTTGACTAAGGGCATGCAGCTAGGGTTTAATCTCAAGTGCCATGAATAATGCCTTTCCTGATGGAATGAAGAATTTATCAAGTACGTGGACAAAGCCAAGCTGGCAGATGCTGTCAATGCTCAGTGGGCAGAATTCAACAGCCATCTTCGAAAGTGGTTTGAAACTACAAGCTGAAACATTACAGAACTTGAAAACAAGTGCAACAGTGAAATAGCACAGACAACACTGGAGGTCACTCCGACACTGGGTGCAAATTTAAACAAAAAAATTTGCCCAGGCAAAAGCAGAAAAGAAACAAGTTACAAGCTTTACATCATTAGCCCAGGAACTATGTTTAAACAGTGAGCTGTCAACGAAGCTGGACAACTTTCAGGATTTCATTGTTAAGCATTTGTCGCAGATTGTAGTTTCTCCTACTTAAATGAAAACAAAAACAAAACCAGAAGTGAGAAAACACCAGTCAGAATTGAGAAAAATGAGGAAAAAAAAAAAAAAAAAGCCTGCTGAAATAAGGATGTTTCATGGCCTCCAAGACCAGAAACTTCCTGGTTCCTCAGGGTGGTGTCCGTTCCCCCCAGCCTGTTCATTTTCTTGTGTAACAGAACAGACAAAAAAGGTTTAGAAACAGTTATCATCCTTTCTCAATCTGTTATTTCAAGCTCAGAGACAGCTTTACGAATGTGAGATACACATACTGTTTATTTCAATGTCATTAAGTCTTGGCTAATGAAGCATATTATAAGCCTGCCTGATTTAGAAAAGGACACTCATAACAGAGCCCTATTTATAAGTACTGACTGGGAATACGCTCTTAAAAATGAAAAGCCATCTTTCACTAAAGATGCAAGCATTATTAATCACAGTTAAGTAGACGTGACGCTGTCAACAGCAAACTACATTATTATGCTTAAATTTTTCAATATACAACCCGTGTTACAAGCCCTACTAAAAATTATTATAGTATTGTTGGAGAGTGATGGGGTGTGGTGGTTGCCTTCAGGTAAACAATAGTAAAGAAACTAAAGTTAAAAACAAACACTGTCTTGTACTCGTTTATTTTATGTGCTCAAGTTTATGCTACTTATTTTCTCTTCCGGAAAAACACTGCAAGAGAAAAAGTATATTTTAGTGTGTTTCATTACTTAGTGGGAAGATAAAGTCAAGACTACATTGCTTTCAGGCATGATTTTATTAGTTACTTTTTTATAAATACCTTGACAGTGGTCTCTCTAGTTACCTGCATTTGTGTTTGATCCTTGTAATAGTACTGTCAAGGTCTCCATAACCAATAAAGCCAGCTGCTTTTGGTCCTCAAATGAACTGTTTCTTGAATCCCCTAAAAAATAATTTCAGAAGCTAAAAGCCAGAGTAAAAATCACTTTTTAAGATGCTTCTCAATACTTTCCACCCACACCTTTATTTTCTTTGCTTCCCCAGAGAACATGCAGCCCAACCAAACCCCAAAGCAAATTAAGATTTAGCTACACATGCATACCTGAGAAATCTTAACTATGAATTGTTTGAAAAGTTAATTTATAAAAACAAGAATTTAAACAGAAGCTTTTGAGCTGTGTAAGCTCAGTGGCTAACACTGCAGCTGTATGTGTACTTTCATATCCCCAACTGTTGTTTCTTGAAGCCACAAAACCGTACCACGGTTGAAGACTTAACAGGATCTGCTCCTGTTCAGCATTCAGTACTTGAAAAGAGAAATTCCACACAAAAGCACAAAACTAAATTCACATGATTACAGTAAATGCGCTGATGATTCAACAGGTGTAACAGATGAACCAACACTGCAAGTGGCATCTTAAACACAGAGTAACAGTCCAGAAAAAAAACCAAACAAACCACATTTTTTTAAAATGACTCTAGTAAGAAGCAAACCACAACACAAGGGCATGTGCATCCAGGTAGCACCCTCATCAGATGTCAGCTTGGTCCATTAATTTACAAGAACATGAGAACTGATGTGTCTGTCAATGGAGCTGCTGGCAAGAAAGCTTTCTAACTTTAATTAACTGCTACTGCTCACTAATGAAGCTTCAGACAATAAACCCAGGTGAAACATCCAACAACCACAAATAAAAAAAACAAGTGTCACTTATGCACACCAACTAGACTGCAATTTGAATAAAGAATGTAAAAAAAAAAGTGTGTGTGTGTACACACATATGGCACTTCGGAGTGCCTGCTTCACAGGCTAACCAGCGTGTTCATCTCTGGAGATGAGATAGCTATTTATTTTTTTAAAACATGCTTATAAAAACGTAGACCCAACTTATAAAAAACTCTGCAAAAAGAGCTCAGATATGCACTCTGTAGTACTTTTTCGAAGCCGGGGCTAAACACAATGAAATGCACAAGTATCTTTTGAAAGGAAGAGTATAGATCCTACGTATTGCTCCTTCACTTGCTCTTTTCGTGTTAATTAACAAATATTAAACCAATACGTCAAAAAAACCATTTAAAAAGGAAAAGATGAACTCCTATTTTGCATTCATACAGCATCTTTCATTAAAGCTTGCCTCAAGCTTCTCGCAGGACGTTAAGAGAGAAGCAATTCCAATGAGCTTTTAAGATGGCCCAGCAGCCGCCAGCACAACTCAGCCCTTGAGATACATGTTCAGACTCTCTCATTCCTCCTCTTAAGTGCTAGCCCTCCATCACTCCCAGCCAAAAAGACATGTATTAGTAAAATGGAAGAGCAACCCTACCTTGATCATTCAGTGCTTGAGTGGGATCTTTCAGAAGGGCTGCATATTTATGAAGAAGATTTACCATCACCTCCAGAAGTCCCACTTCCCTGAAGACATCCTTAAAGATGTAGTCATGACGGGTGAACTTAAGGAGTGTCTTCATGGCAATGATGCTACACTGAAAAGAAGTGCTGGATTTTAAAAGAATGCTCACACTGATCAGTTCTTTACAGGGTATGTAATTCAAGCTGAAGACTACAAATTCCAGCATCTCAAAGTATTTGGTCTGCACTTCTGGAAGTTTAGGAATTTTCTCTGCAAACTGAGACAACGTGTGCTGCGATTCCAAAATGAAGTAGTTGGCATTGTCCGCCATATAAATATTTGTGATGGCATCAAGGATGATTTGTGCTAGATAGTTGGTTTTTGCTCTCAAAAATGCATTCTGGAGGACCGAAAATGCTTGAATATTCCTCACACTATGACCTAAATCAGGAAACAAAGTGGGATGGGAGGAAAAAGGAAAGAGAAAGATCTTAATCATCATAAACAATGAGTACACTTTTTAATAATGATCCATACATTTTAGTAAGCGTGAATATAATAACAGTACATGTCACACGTAATAAAAAATTTTGAATAAAACCAACTCTTCAAAAAAGCCTCTGCAGAATCATTTACATTGAAAATCCTACAATCTACTGTTCATTAAGATGGCATCTTCATCTTTGAAAGTGTTTATATAAGCAGCTAAATGAAAGATCATTTCTTTAAAATAGGTAAGTAAGCTGACCTATCGTTAAAACGTGAAACAGGGTACAGTTCTAGAGATAAAACAAAGCCTGCCTGTCACCTGCCCAGGCCATAAGAAAAGTCGTTAGAGCAACAGTAACGTGTTCTGTATTCCATAATGCAGAAACGCAACTCTGCCTTCTACAAGTATTCGGCAGGCTACGTTTGGAATAACGACCATCTGTATCCCCTCACTCAACAGAGCAATAAGCGATGACAAATCCCTGTCAGCCAGGTTCAAATCTAGACAACCTACATGGCTTCCAAATTATCCTCTTGCTTCCACTCTTTGGCAATCGCCTGTGAGAAAAAGAGAGCTACGTGTAGAGAAACTCCACCGGGCAGCGTAAGGCCAGCAGCTCCCTGCCTTCCATAGAGAGGCTGCTTTTGCTCAGGTCTGGATTAACTGTTGTGAACAACCATAGCGGTATCGGAAGGTGGCCCGGGGCTGGCTTTGGGAACCAGGCCTGGGAATAAGATAGCTTTGGCAGGGTCCAGTGCTGTTAACGATTATGGAACTAAAACAAAGGGAAAGAGTCGCAAGGCATAACGTAGCTATAATATTAGCACACATCTTTAAAACCTCAAATTTCTTCTTATAAGTACCTTCAAGTTGAATAAAATCTCATTCATTTGGCCAAAGGATGCATTATTTATGACTGCTCCCTGTGGCCTCCAGAATTTTCTATGGGCAGATACTGTTTTTATTCTACTAAAAAGATGCCTCAAAGCCAACTTTTTTAACTTCTATAGGGACAGTACAAGTCAGAGTGGACAAATCCCATGATGCAGAAAACAACTAATGGTAAAAATAATTTAAAAAACTAAACAATGAAGAGTGAGAACCGTAAACACAGTCTAAACAAAGCATTTAGGATGGTCTAACAATAAAATCGTATTTTCTAACTAAGCAAACAGTTGATCTGATTTAAAACCCCTTTCATAGACAAAGAATCCTGATGTATTACCTATGCTCTGTGGAATGCTACTCTCTGTGTATAAACTAAGTTGTCCAATTTAAAAGTAAATTCAATTATCTTTGCGTCTAGCTTCACCACCTTCCCTGCCAGTATTTCTCCAGAAGGCAACAGGAAACTTCCTTGAAAACTAAATGGAACAAGTTCAGATACTGGACGAATATGAATGTTACATTATAAGTCACACTCATTTGTTTCTAAAAGGATATTTTCTACATGCTTTCTTTACAATGAAAAATGTGGAAGAGGGGATTTAGAGCTTGTTAAATGTGACAAGAACATAGACAGTGACAGATACAACTATTTATATTCTAATTTTGTATCAACAGTTGCTCCTGGCAATCACGTAGATTGATAAATTATCTTTGATTATTACGAGGAACCCTGAAGAAACCGAATCTTAACCAGCTCTTCAGAGTTCAAGAACTAAGAGGATTTAAATAGAAGCAATTAAGAAAATGAGCTAATATGGTTTTCATAAAAAGACAACTTGCCAACTTAATGAAAAGCAGGTAAAAGAAATTGGGAGATGTCGTGACAAATATCAGAAAATTAAATAAAAGAATTCCTTTCGAGATTGCAATAGGCCATGGTTCTCTCATGTTATTGTATCAGAAGAGCTAATTAGCTTAAGCAAAAATTAGTATGTTATTATCAAAACATGGAGAAATTAAGCTCTGAGTGTGACTGTCACCTTCTTTCTCTATTTAGAGCTTAGGGAAAACAATTCCCATGAACAATGAACTCTCTCAATACCAGCAAAAAGAAGTCATTGTCCAAGGAACCTAGATATACAAGAGAAACAGGGAAAGTAAATCCATCAGTCCATAAATCCATAAATGTAACCCTATCACAAAATTTTTTCTTCTATCCCTGGTACTACTAAATCCCATACATGCACCTACTAAAAGGCCCATGTAATAAACTAGCTCCCAAGGTCGCTTAAATTCCAGACTCCTTAGTTGCATACAAGACCTACCTGAATTTAAAGTTTATACACAGGACGTGAAAAATAAGTTTATTTTTATAAAACCCTTTCTCCCCTCAGACTTCCTCAACCTCATCTCCAGACCATAATTGACTATGGTTGCAAGCACACCACAGATTTCATCACTCTGTGAACACTAGCGATTCACAGATTTCAGCTCACAAATTACACTTGCCTAAGCTGACAAAAACTAAATTAAAGCAAATCTGGTGCACACACACAAACAATAAATTTCAAACCAGCGCATCAGCCTTTCACATCAGTTTAGTAAAAGCAGCTTAAAACACTGTAAGTCAAAACAGTGCATCTCTCCATTATGACAATCTCTAAAAATGTCCACACAGAAACTGTCAGCTTTGCAGTGACAGATGTTTGACTCGGCCTTTAGTCCCTCAAGGACAAAAGCCCCACACTTTCTTCTTTGGATACCAACCCCATAACAGGACCTTTGAGACCAACAGAACTAAGTATTTGATGTGCAATCTTAGTAAAAGAACCTAGACTCAATTGCAAATAGTTTGTGTAGTATACAGCTTCTCTGTATTTTGTTATTTACATTTAAAAAAAACCAACAAACAAACAAAGAAAAAGAGGGAGAAAAGCAAGCAGACTCACCTTTGCCTGCAGGCTGTGGGACTGCAAATCCAGGTAGTAGGAAAGGTACTCCAGTGGTAACACCAGCTGGCTTTAATTCGTTGACACCATATGTTGTTAAGGAAGTTATCAAATTAACTAAGTCCTTCAAAGCATCCTTAGATTCAGCCTCTTTCGCCTGTTCTAATCTAAAGAAAATACAATAGATCAAGTTAGCAGCACTAGTTTATTTCAACTCAAATCACTTTAGTAAGATACCTCTTCCGTTTTACTCTATTAATTTAGAGATCACACTTTTACTGCCCTGTTCCTGCAGTATTTTACATGTTCTCTGTTCATATTTCATACCATTAAGTCAGTCAAACATTATTGAATTTATGAGAGCATACATTATTTCCCATAGAAATTCACCTCATAAATCCTTCCTAGAACTCAACAGTCTGCTAAAAAGCAGCAGAGACATCAAATTTACTTTTAAAATCCTCTTAACAAACATGAAGCTATTGGATAGGAAAATACCTAGATAGTCTGTCATTAAATAAATCCATAATAAACTTGCTAGATTATATCTGCCACTGCGAGCTAATATTTTATGCTAATGCAATGGTATCTTGGTAGAAGCCTAACACTTGAGAGCACACAATGAAACATCTTCATTAGAACTGCAGACCCTTACCCTTTGAGCAACAAGAGGACAGAAATGCTAACATCCCATTCCAACCAATGTTTACCACCAGCAACGTGCCATCAGACCAAACCCTAAAAACTGACTCCGAGCCCTAGAACAATGCTAATTTTCCTTCTGCTTCAACAAAAATTAAACTACATTTAATTACTTACTAACTCGATAGTCTCTACAGAGAAAGATGGTGACCAAAATCTCCTATTCACTCATGCAATGCAACCTATATTTTTCTTCTTGCTGACAAGTGACCGTGGGAGCCCTTAGAAGCAGCTCATTCTTCATCCTCCATCTTCTTCTCAGTCAGACATGGGGCTGAACCTCCTTCAGACAGGCGTTACAGAAGGACTTAGCTCATCTATTGTCATTCTACTAAGCCTCCACACGCCCTGCCCTTTCACATTGAGGTGAAACTACATACTCGCTCCTTTGGTCCTCACAGACCTCCTGCAATTTCTTATTAAGTCACCTTCTTCATATGTCCTTCAGCATTACCAACTCCGAAGCCTTTCTTCTTTGCAGCTTGATGCCCATTGTCCATATTTCACACCCCTACGTGACAGTCAGCTTCACAATAGTGCCATAGAGCTGAACAAGTCTCTATCGGTAGATTTGAGCCAAAACATGTCCAGGGAGAATACATTACTGTTGTTCATCATTGACCAATACACAGGCTTGCCCAAGTTGATCGTTTTTTTAAATAAATTACATTTCGATTTGAAGATCAAATAAACTAAAAGTTATAAGGAACAGCAAGAGATACGGCCATCAAAACAGCAGTCATTTTTTGAACCATCTTCCGTCTGCTCTACAATACACACATTGCTAGCAAATACACCACACGGTGTGCGCTGTTCACCTTATTCCAGGCATTTCTGCAAGAGCCTTAGCAATTTTCTAGAGTCACCCTGGGAAGAAGCAAGGATAATGCATTCCTACACTTTTAACCTTTACTGATGTCAACTGAAGAATCCAGGTGCTCTCCTTCTTCAAACAGACATGCAAACCTCTAGTCTTCCTATACATATTCCAGGGATCCCCCATTCTTTGATTTAAAGGATGAGCAACCTCAGGAGAGAGTTTGTTTAAAACACTTGATCTACAGAGGATTGCTTCTGTACCTGAAAATGACATTGTTAATGAAAGCATGTTCCCCTCAGATTCCACCTAAACTCTGGCTGACAGTTTATGGAAAACAATGGAGTTTAAATTACATCACTTTGAATGAATGCGTTAGTAAACATAACACACTCAAAACCGCCATTCATACTATGAGAACAAGAACAATTCCTTAAAAGGTGTTTTAGGTTTTGTGGCACCAAAGATGATTTATGAATAATTTTAACTGTGATTGAGAATGTCAAACGTCACTTCTATGTCTGGTATCCATTTAAAACAAAAAAAACACCCAAAAACATACTATGTAGTAGAAAATTTAGCTCAAGTATTTGAGTGCCAAAACCTAGCATCCTAGCACCCAAAATGAATGTCTTGAAAGAGGGAGAAAACAACATTAACACTTCCCAGGCTGTTACAGCACTGTTTCTAAGCATTTTTGACCCGCGTATACTTCATAAGGTGTACACTCATAGACAATATTTCCCAGTTTCTGTCTTAGATTTGTAAAACATATAAATATTTCAACAGCTAAGCATGCTTCTTCAGAACTTCATAGCCAAGCAAAGCAACACAGACTGACCATAGATTTTACAGAAATAACGTAGCAGACACTAACGTTCTGAGAAAGAAAAGAATGAAGTTTTTTTCATGGAAAGAAATAAAATCATGGACGGATCAAACAACCAAGTTTTGTTTGGGCAAGCATTTTTATCACCATATTTTGTGATGCATTAGCAGGTTAGCAGTACCTTTAATAAAAAATACAAATTAAAAAAAAGAACTTATACACTGGTTCCCTAGTAACATGAGAGTTCTCTCCAGCACTCTGGTATTAGAATTTATGTACAAAAATGTCTCTTCAATACTAAGTAGCATGCACCACATTTACTTACATGATTTTGCATTACAGAACACACAAAAACCCAAACAAACCCAAAAATCACTAGTGGCAGTCAAAATTTTATTTTCTGAATTCTTTCAGAATTTTTAGTACCAGTTGTTTTTAAGCATCTGGTTTCTGTATGTGCTAAGAAAGATTTAGTGATACACCAATAGCAATGAATAAAAAGCTAAAAAATATATAGTTTCATAAATGGAGAGAAGCACATAATTTCATGTTTTGGTCCCACTATCTCCATTTCATAATAACCTATAATCGTTTATTTGTTCAAACCTATTCGCTTATGCTTTAGTAAGAAATCTTTTCAGAAAAAGCTCACAGTGATCTGCCTGCATTCCTTCAAGCACTTTTGCATACCTGAGGAGGAGGTCACAGAGGAAGTTATATCCTTGCCATATCCGAAAATCATCCAACAACGTTTGGGATACATCACTGGAGTCTTTGAGGAAACAAGAAAGTCCAGCAAACATCTCAACTATTTCTAGGGGAGAAAGGTCATCAGACTGCTGCATGTTCTGAACACATGTGGACAAACATTCCTTTTCTGAAAAGAATCGCAATTAAAGAATTTAGAATTTTACTGACATTAATCACAGCAAGAAGCTTAACTAGTACAAGGAACACGGTAATAAGGTAACTGTAATTGGACTATCTCTTATCACATAACATTTAATATCACAGAGTGTGATTTGTGATCTGAACCTTAACCTCTTTTTGCCAATCCCTTCCTCCTTTTTATAATCTTTACTCTTGTAGACGACTGTATGGACAAATACTGGTTTTACCTTAGGAGTTTGACCGGATAACTCAGTAGATTAAAAAGACAAGTATGGCAACTGTAAATAATTCTAAATCATCTTTTTTTTCTCTTAAAATACAGTTATATAAAGTCTTGTGCTACTCTAGTTAGCATTTCTTTGGCTGGCGTATTTGCTTTCCCAAGACGTCTTGATCAAAGAGAGACAGCTCGTCTTGTTCTGCGTACCTCTCCCACTCCATCAGTTCATTGGTCAGTTGCAAAAAGCTTTCCCAAATCTATAGCCAGATTTCAGGCTGCACTCCTGTTTTAAAGATGCTCCCTTCAACTATCTGCTATTTTAACTTTGCAGCGTGTGCAAGACAAGTGCAAATCTTTCTAGATAGACTGGTAATAAAACGTCTCAGAGATCAAATCAAAGCATGAGACAGTGAAAGGATGCTCCTTTGCATATGATAAAATGTCTTAACTTTTTTCCTGAATATGAGATGAGCCTCTTGACAGATGTTATCTCTTAAGTCAGGTTTATTTTTTTATCAAGAAGCGAGAGGGAATGCCGACTGGTTTTCTTTTTAAGATTTTATTGCACTTTTTAAAGAACCTAGAATATCTTTTGATATGCCAGCCTCACTCCTCTGTGGATCAAGCCCGTAGAGAAGCGATGATGGTAGTAGCTGCAATATGCTGAGTGACACAGTCAAAACTCGGTTGTTTTCTTTGTCGTGCTTCATAATGTTTTCACATATATACACACACCTTCTACAATCATCAAACACCCACCAGAATGCTGTTACAGATGCAGGCAAAATACCTATCACCTTTTAAGTCCTATCAGAAAATACTGAACTGCTGACTATTTTGTGCTTCCAAGGGATACCGTACATTCACATCTTTCTGACTGGAACTGGAAACATGCTGCTAGCACAAGAAAAAACACAGACTGAGATTTTCTGTGAAGTACGTGGGAGCAGGGTGATGTATTTCGCAAACTGTCAAAATGGTTTTGTGCAGCTTTGTAACTACTTGCTCTCCAGGGTGTGAGGAAATTGTGGGCTTCTTTTCTTCCAGTAGGTGTACACTGCTAAAATGTATGATAAGGATGTTCGTTCACTTCAACAGTCACTCCAATTTAAAAACTACAAATGCTTCTATGTTGTCCTACAGTCTAAAAGCCCTAAATACAATATTAGAAACAGATTCTACGAAATTTCCTACCTAAAATCCTACATACCTGACCACCAATGCAGTTTTGAATTAATGCAATACGAGTACTTCGTATGCAAAACTGCTCCTGGGTACCTAGTATCCTCTCCAACACCAGTTAGCATCTCGCTTTGCTCTCACAAATTCTTTGTTATGAACTAGCTTGGCAGCTGCCCTTGCCAAACGGACCATAACCAGGCCCTTGTAAAGATACGTGATGAATAAAGTACTCCTTAAATTAGCTACCAAAATCTGCAACCAGCTACAGAAATACCCCGGTATGCTACAGTTTCCATGCCTGAAACAGTCAGGATGCTGTTTGTCCCAAAAAAGGACAGAAGATAGAATGGAATGATGCTGGCTGACAAATTCAGTCATTTGGTGGCTGGCAGGTTGAATTAAGCCCATGAGATGATTTTATTTTGGCCTTCCAGAAGGCATAAAACCTGTAATCTGTAAACCGTATGGCAAGGCGGGGAATACAAGGGCGCAGCAGAAGAAACGCAGGCTGGCTGAGTGGTCAGCAATCTAGTCAGTCAACAGGGAAAATGTAGGTACTGCAAACACATCCAGCAGCCAGGCTCTTCCCAGCTGTGTCCCAAAATCTCTGCACTTGGTTGTGACGCAGGCTCTAGGACAGGCTACACGTAAGCTTCCTAGAAGCACCAGCACTGTGAGACCACCTCCTTCAGGCAGAGGCGTGCGTCTGCCAAGCGAAGGACAGCCTCTCCCTGGGCCAGGCCCTAGGGACAACAACCTTGGGTTAGCGACTCCACAGGGAAGCTGGGCTGGATCACAGGGGAGGAAGCCAGTTGGCTGCTCCATCTGTCAGCACTTGGAGGTTCACCCTGAAGTGTTTCTGTGCCCATACGCCACGCTCCCTCAAGTATTTCCTAGTGCCTGCATTACACGGGTTTTGCTGTTACCAGGGTATGCCGCCTGCTATGTACCTGGATAATGGAGACTACATTGCAGATCAGTGGTGGTTGTAACAGTCTCGCCCAGCCTCTTCCTGCAAATGCAAAATGTTTGGGAGAAAAAAATTTTCTCCCAGCATACCCAAATTCACTCTCCCTGGTTTGTGTAACACACCAGTATTTACTACAGGGCAGCAGCTTTCATGGGCTTCTAATAGATCTGTGTCAGCAGGACACATGGACCTGGTTCCTCTTCCTGTGGCTTCCTCAGATGTCTCTACACTTTTATTGCCACTTAGAGTGGTACCCAGACAAGCAGCTGTAAACTGGAAACTGATAGCTTACCTTGTGCCTCTACAAGGGGCTGCTGGTGCTAATTCAAGCGCAGGACTGAAAACAACTAGCTCCTGTTAAGAATTAATGCTCGCAGCCAGAATTACAAACTTATGCATCTTCCCAGTCAATATTTTTCAATACAGGCAGTTACTGATGTTACCGAAAGCCTTTCCTCTTGGTCATCATAAAGTCTACACCAAAAGATAAGGGGAAACTCTCTCCTTCAATGTTAAGTTGAAATGTGGAGAAGGCAGACTCAGCCACAAACATCTCTCTCACTAAACAAAATGCTCTGAAATTTTACCTGTATGTAAATAAAATGTCCAACCAAAAAACCTAGAAGCTTTCCTTGATCTGTTATTTTTGTGCCTATTTCCTACCTAAGAAAACTATGAAAGAAGAACAACAGAAAAAAGACCAATAAATAATACTGGATAAGGACACATACCATGAATGTATTTCACTACATTGACGCTAAGGCCATGACGTGATATGGTCATTAGTACTTCCCCTGCACTCTTCCTCCAAGGCAGATTATAGGGAGGGCACCATGAGGTTATTGCACTGAACAGAAGCTGGAGATCATCCTTTTGAGCCAGTTCTTCCGCCGGGGACACAAAACTGCACAATTTTACTAGGATCTGAAATAATAAGTCATTAAATATCTGGCATTAATACCCTGATCATTGCTATTTTTGCCCAGACTTAGTAAAAGGCGAAACATTCTTCCATTAGCATATACATTAAAAAAGGTAACGCGCTGTTTTCCCTTTGTTTCTCTAATTTGAATTGAAGAAAGGTTATTCAACACATGGTTATTTCAAGTCTCACTTCAGTTTAAAATGACTAGCAAAAGATCAGCAGCAGAGTTTAAATCTCTTAGGCTGACACAGCATACTTGTGTGGATACCAGGCTGTTCCATGCCTGGAGAATCTGCCAGCTACAGGTCTAAATGCTGCAGTGAGGCAGAGGCTCTGCAAAGCAAACCGTTTCGTCCCTTCCTAATGCAGGAAGAAGGCTATCGATGGGTGGCTGGCAGAGCTGCATCCATAACATCTTGGCCAAATGAAAACAGGCAAAACAGTGTGGCAGGAAAGGCTACAGCAACACTGTACACCTACCTGAATAACCGGCACCTGGATCTCTATTTCCAGGTTACCACAAACAAGACAAAACGCAGCCACACAAACAAAATTACTATGTTGCACTCCCTTTTCTGCATGTTTTGAGGACACCTGATGTCCATTTTGTGTCTTGTGCAGGAAAAGCTGAGTCTCCCTCTCAGAAAACTGGAGGAAGACTTTGCAAGGCTGTCTGCATCCGGGGGAGGAGGTTTGGAAGCCATCTGAAACCTCACCCATTCCAGCCAGCTCATTTGAGAGCACACCACTTTACAGGCCTTGAAGAGGGACAGAAAAAGAGCTGAGTGGTAATGTACTGTGGGGAAACCTACGTGGTAACATTGATTATTCATTAACTCTGATGACTGAAACACAGCAGAGCAATTTCTGAAAGATAGCTCACAGCACATCGTGATTGCTGCTTTGGAAGACAGCCTGTAGTACTAAGACAAAAGAGAGACAAATGGGTATGTTCTCATATAGTGTCTGTTACTGGGCAGACACTGCAGCTAGTAATTGTGGGAACAGGGCTCATCTTTACTTCTGTAATGCAGGTACCAAAATGCCTCTCAGATGTTCTATTTACAAATTTTAGCACCGCCTTCAAATCCCTGAAGGACATGATTGCTGACCGACCTCTATGGTTTTGCATACGTGGCTACAATAAACCTACACAGAGATGCATCCAGTCTGCACGTGGAAACTGTTAGTATGACCATGGTCCCCTTTCTAATGGTAACCATCAGCTCCTAAAACTTTCATCAGGAGAACATATGGGAATTTCCTTGCAAGATCTCCAGATGAAACCAGGAGCAGATCAGATGGAGTCCCTGGTCTCCCTGGCAGATCTGGGGGATAATTGTAATAGTAACTGCAAGCTCAGATGGTTCCCATATTTAAATTATTTGTCTCCATATTCATGCCGTATTGCCATAATTAAAGGGAAAATAGCATATGTTAAATTAATTCAAAGATTATTATTAATTCTAATGTTTTTTACTACGTCTATTTCAATCAGTAATGGCCAAAGATATCAAAGACTAGGACCAGTTAGATTAAAACAGAATAGGCAACATGTTGCTCCTTTTAAGCATCTGTGCAGAAGAGCTGCACGCATTTTTGTGGAGGAGATATTTGCCAAGGACAAAAACCACAGGGGGAGTGGAAATACGAACCCAACTGTGCTTGCAGGAAAATCCATCTTACTCTGAGCCATCAGTTTACGAAGAATCAAGGTAGAGCAAAACCTGGTTCAAGTGAAAAGTTTCCAGACTTTTCTCACATAAAGCATTTCCACTCCTCTTGCAAAGTCCATGACCTATTTGACCTTTCTTACCTGTACAAAGACTTTCTGTAGTAGCGCTCGGCGCTCTGCGAGAGGTAGTTCATTCTGTGCTCCTCCAACTACCTCAGGCACATGTGGAAGGTCAAAAAACAGATACAGACATTTAACAAGTGTGGAAGGCACTGACATTGTAGTCATGCAGTCCACAGTTTTCTGGGGAAAAAGAAAACAGAACAAAAAAAACCAGTTCAGCATATTACTATATTCAAAAAGTCACGCTCCTATAATGCAGTTGACTCAAACGCTGTTTTTTTTCCTTTCTCACACCTTTGGTGAGGTGTCCACACCACAGTATAGATTCACCATCTATTGCTAAATGCCTACCTAAACAGTAACCTCAAAAATAGGATCATAATTTATTTACACGACAACAGCATTTAACAGACACAGTTTGGAGCAATCACCGCACAGGACAGAAACAAAAGCTGACAGTCTGCCAAGAGAAGCTTACAAGTTAATTACAAGACCGTCAGCCAAGCCCTCATTAGCTATGTATTCTTTGTATCTGTAGAAATGGGAGTGGGAAGAGGACTATTCAATTTATACTCTCACTTGGCAAGAAGGTATAAGCAGGCATAAGGAGCAAGGTGGTAGAAAACATGAAAGCATCAGTGGGAAGAAAAGACAAATTGGGGTGGAGGCTGGTGACATACTAAACACAGATAACATCACGTGCCGAATTATAAAGGCAGATTAGAGCAGAAAGAACAAACCACACAGCTGTCCAGTACATTGCCGGAGATTGGCTCTCTGATGGAGGGCAGCGCCAAGAGCAGAGGCAGTGAAGATTCATGATATCATCTCTGCCGCTGGCTTCTCTTTTCACAACTGCTGCTGCCCTCCTTGAATGGGGAGCCCAAGTTCAAGTGATTTAGGTGCTGTATGTGACATGCATCACATGGAGCACTAAGCAGCAGCATGCAAAAGAAGTCTTTGGGGAACAATAAGAGTTGCGTGCATGATTCAAGAGAACATTGTAAGTTAAACTTCCTAAATGTTTTTCTTAGGCAACTGAAACCACACAGAGATTAAGCAGAAGTTCTGTGGCAGTATAACAGAAAAAGGGTCTTAACACAGAAAGCAGAATATAGTTACATCTTTTAATGCGTGTTCACGTGGCTCATTATTTTATTGGTTTTGTCTCTCCCACCCCACAATTTATTTTTAGCCTCGCTGTTTAAGACTAACCTGTCCTGATGAAGCTAGTAAATTGATTGTGGTGAGCAGCATCCAACCTCTACTTGCTTCTTCACTTTGATTGACCTCCAGAAACTGGACTATAGCACGACTTGCAGCCTCTGTAGGGGAACAGTTAAAAAAAATGCAATAAGAATTCAGTCTGACAAGTCTGCAGAAGGAAACACGTCCTCTTAGCAGTCCTGGGTGCTGAGCACAAATTCATCTCTGCAGCACTACTTGAAAAATGTAGGCTTAGGCCTACACTCTCCAGACACACATTCCAGTCTTCCACACGCACTTGGCTTTGACACTAGCAAGGCTGCAAAAAGTACTTTTTTGGGTCATGCATCATCCTTTAAACCAGCAGACAGATTTCGGTAACATGCAGCAACTTCTGTTTGAGTATTTTGGCTTTATCAAATACAACACACTCTCTTTTCCAGAGACATGAAGTCACCATCACTTAGTGGTCTCATGGGAAAAGATGATATTCAATCTCTGAAAAAATGCACTGCACTGAAATAACAGTGCAGAGCATAATGGGAAAATACTGGAGGGAAAGAGAGGTGCAGAAAGATAAAAGGGATGAAAAACAAGAACAAAAGGTAAAATTAAGACGAAGATCAGCAATTAACACATCCCCATCCTAGATTCTTTGGAAAATGAAAATGCTAACAACTTATGGCTAATTCTTACAATCCAGGGGCCACTTCTGGAACCAGATGCTATTCTGTATCAGTCAGGTAAACATTTAGAGCCTAGTAAACAAGTTATCAGCCTCAATAAATAAATGAACAGAAAATGCAATCCTATTCACTGCTGTCTAAATACACACTTATGTTAAGAAATCTATAATGCCCATCATGGTGACTGTCCATTACCCTTAAGGGAAATCTGAAACCATTTTTCATTAATAACTGCATATCAATCATCTTCCATGCTTTTAGTGTCAACTAGGACAGAAAGGGAAGGTGCATAATATTGCTTAAAAAAGGAATTACAAAAGAATTACCAATGGAGGAATAAATCAACAATTGAAGAAAAATCCCATTTTAATCTTGGTTTGTTTACTTCATCTGCTGTCAAGATTCCCCAGCACATACCCGTGATGAAGTTTGTTCTAGAGTAAACACATTTTATATGGCAAATTACTCTTCAAACTTCCAGCATTGATTGCACTGAAAAAATAATTTTCTGGAGCACCAGACTGTATGCTGAGCTGGACTAGTAAACCTATGAAGTAGGTGATCCTAAAAGATGTCTACAGTTGTTCGCTTTACATTCCTAACATTAACTTTTCCCAAGAGAGACTACCACCATACAGAGCCAACACCATCAGCCTCTGTGCTGGTGTTGGTACACTCTGCGTACTGGTGAATCAACGTAATAAAAATCACAGTGTAAAGAAACTTTTATCAACAGGCGGACAGCTGGTAGATGAAGAGAAGTGATTACCACCCTCTGCACAGTGCTTGTTAGATCACGTGTGGAATGTCGAGTCCAGCTGCAGTCCCAAACCAATACAAGGAAGACAATGAGCAACCAGAGTTCAGCCGAGGGCCACTGAGACGTCTGGAGGCTGGAGCACCAACCCTGTGAGGAGAGGCTGAGGAACCAGGGCTGGCTCAGCTGGGAGAGGGAACAGCCTCGGGGGCACCAAACAGCAGCCTCAGTGCCCACGGTGAGGGGAGCTACCAAGAAGTCAGAGCTGGTCCCTTGACAGCACTGCACGGCTAGAGGGTGAGAGGCTTATACCGAGAGAGTTTCAGACTGCATATAAGGAGACATTTCCCCCACCCCGAGGACAGAGATGCACTGCAACAGTGCCCAGTCTAAAGCACATGCTTCTTCTACAATGATAGTGCCCCACCAGCCCAACGTTAGGTGCCATTTAGTAGGCCTGTTCTCTTCCTATCTGACCACAGACAGAGCCGGGCAATCAGTCTCTGACTGGTAACGAACAGGGTGTGCACAGCCTCTTTTAGGCATAGTCTCCAAAATCCACCCATGGAACAGTGTCTTTTGGTCATCTTTGAAAGCAAGACTCAAGGGTTAAGTATACGCTTCTGAAAAAGTTGTCATGCTGCTGGCATCCTAAATGGCATAGCAGTTGAACACTATAAATAGCAGTTTCAAAACTGTCAGTCTTAATTAAGCACTACCTAAAACACAGACAGCATTTTAAGTGCAGGAAGAAATTCTCTTGTCATCTGTTCTGAGCAAATTTGATAGCACTATCATTTAAGATTAATTTCCATCATCAGCGCTAGTCTTAATTTATTTCTTGTACCTTTTCTCTGGTTTTGAAGCGCTCAAGTCATCTTTTTAATATAACGTCCTCTGTGTACTCCACCCAGATGTCCTTAGCCCTTCAACTTCTGCAGAACAAACCTCTGAATTTAGGATTGGGATATGCTAGCTAGTAAAACTGGTAAAAGAGCAAAGAGAAAAACCTATAAAATAAAATGTAAGTATACGTATCTTGACAACCGTGCAGCATGTACGCATAAGCGTGACCATGATTATGCAGTTACACAGCTAATACACAGTATTCAGATTTTTCATCATGGATTCAGTATATATCGGATGGAGGCTTGGTAAAATAAAACACCAGAATTTGCTTCATATGTAAGAGATGACATTGGTGCTTTAAATCCCGGACTTCAGAAATGCAGCAGATGGAAAGCAATGGGATCAGACCCATTCAGGTTGCTAGCAAAACGCAGCACTGCATTACAAGTAATGCTATTGCCTATAGCAATAGCACTAAGGACGAACTCAGTACATGATGGTTTTAGTTAGATATTCTAGTGCCACAAACAGCATATAATAGCATCATCAGACTTTTGTATAGCTTACTCTTATACTAGAGTGGAACGTTAGTGAAAAAATATCTGTGCGTATGCCAAAGGCAGAGTGGAGGGGAATGGGAAGTATGGGTGGGTGTGTCAGGGGGCTGGTGGGGAACAAGCAGAAGTCAGGGACCCCTTCTCTATTCGAGCCTTCAAGAAGTCTCTACTACTTCCAGGGAATGCCCAGAAACAGAGTCTTTATTGTTTAAACTCTAGGTATCTACCTAGAGTTAAAGAATACAAATCGTTCCAACTGCCTAGATAGCAAGAGAGAAGTATCAACCCAAACAAAAAAGGGATGGCAAAAAGCCTTCCTTCAATCATCAGGAACAGTGCAGTGCTGTCGTCACAAGCCGCAGATATGAAGTGGCTGATGCCTTTGCAGTGTGCAGAAACAGAGGGCTGCTCGTCCGAAGATAAGCAACTTAACCGTGCCAGCATGTAGCCTCACTAACCCAGCCAATAAAAGAACGGGCTTTCTAGGATCTCTTGGAAAGGCACTGTATTGTACTACACTTGCCTTGCAGAAGATCTGGTAAAGAGCATCAAAAATAACTTGAAGGTTAACCAAAAGTAGCAAGATATAGCAGTTGTTGATCAGAACTGACTCCTGATGAGTAGTTGATAGGACACTGCTTCCCTTCCAGAGCAATTTCAATAAATTCAACCCAGAATCACCTTGTCACCCAAAGTACAGAAAAGCATATACAGATATATACAATGAAAAAAACAAGACAACTGTAGTCACAGCACGTGAGATCATTTCCAATATACTCTCTTCTTGAAAGCAGAAAAGTTAACTAACGTACAAAAAAACAGTCTGAAAGCAGCCCCTAAATCAGCTTATTTTCATGAGAAAAAACCTCAACTCTTCAAAGAGAAGCAGACACTACAAGTGGACGCTATCGGGAAAACTTCAGACTTCATTATGGGAAGAGCCTATAGTAGAAGCTAAGTAGCTTCCTTTAACTACTATCAGTAACTTACCATAAAAGCGAGATGGACTTGAAAAAATAACACTAACTCTTGTGTATTTAAGACAAATAAATAAAATTCGTTCCGCTGATGTGATAGAGGTAAACTGCAATAAAAATGAACAATAAAAGAAGTGTTTGCAGATCAATGGAATTTTAAAAGGAATAAAGGTAGGCATTGTCAGAGGCCAAATACAAACCAACGATGTGGTTTTCTGCAATGGTTAAACATTATCATGATGAATGTTTATCAACTTGGTCTCCCAAAGCGGTTTGAAGATGAGATAATGGCAGTATTTCAGCAGATCTGTTAGAGAAAGGCCTAAAGAGCTTAAAAGCATTTTCACTGGTGAAACAGTTTCAGTAGATCAGTGACAGTAAGAGGAAGAAAGGGTGGTGGTGGGGGAAACCTCAAAAGACCAACCAAACAAAAAAGCCAAAAAAACCAAACAACCACAAGATTCAGAGGATATAAACAGTAACCAAAAACGTTTATTCTGGAGGTAGGAGGGATTAGCTGAACAGTCTAGAAGCATGGTAAAAATAAATTTAGCATTAAATAGTAAATACTGAGACAAATAACATACAGAGAATGTTCCAGCTATGGAATGAAACATTGACTGAAATCAACAAAGCAAGATAAACTAAATTGACTTTAAAAGGTGCATAAAACAGTGATGTACGCAGACTAGCACGCATGAAATCATAAAAGAAACCCCAACAAAACACCCCAAACTTTTGAAATTGACCTTGAAAGGAGGTTAAAATGTTCCAGCCCTGTGATGAACCGTTTTCGCTTTCTCATTCTTCGGTTTTCTACCCTGCTGCACAGGTTTCATGGATTGTCCCCAAAACCACTTATTCATATTCTGACTGGGGAAGAACCAGGATTTCCCATCACTAAAGGAATCATTCTGAACCTCCCTGTGATATCAAGTGTTTATATATCCTAATGCATTAAATAATGGGAGCTGTCAGTATGTCATTTGATGTGTCTGAAATGCAGACAACATAGGACTGAATTAGAAACCAATTTTAGTAAGCATGGAGTAACCACTACAAGGAACTAAATCACAGGCTTGCACATCCTCAACTGCTGAAATATGAGAAGCTGTTAAGAGTGAAAGACGTACTCTGTACTTGCCCTGTTTCTTACTTTCTGTTCATTAGTGACCGCACATCATCAGCAAGAACCCACTGCTTGGCTACGCGAGTTCACTGTTTGACATGGGGAGGACAGCTTTATCCCCTTACCTTTAAGTTTGCAGTGTGAAACTATTCAGTAGTTGGGATTTCTCATGTACAAGGTACGGGTACTCACTGCAATTACAAACCAAAAGGTCCCAAGCTCACGGAACCTGTGGCACAGAAAGAGAAGCTCTCCCACCTATCTGCACACCAGCCACCTCCACAATGGGGACGGGTACCACACTCCACCATGCATCAGCCCGGCTAGGCACCTTGAAAGGGCACACAAGTCCCAGTGTTCAAACCAGGGGGATCACCTGAACTAATCTCCCCTGCCGTATGCTTGCCTTTGCACTGGGTCTAAATTATGATGATGTGCCAACCACTCTAGGACATACCGTTGAAATACTGGCAAAAATTAGAGAGGAATCAATTGCATCTAGGGTATGTCTTTTGAAAAACATGTAAAGTAAAATTGTTGCTTCCCCTTCAGCATCAGCAGCTGAAGTAGTCATTAGTAGCCACATCTATTCTACCAAGTTTCCAGCTGTTCCTGTCCCTTTTTTAAGAAGTCTATTTATTTCAGCCCTGAGCCAGATGCACTTGCTCCCAAAAGAAAGGCTTGTTTTGGGACTCAGAATAAGCTAGAAATAGATGTCTGAACATATGTTTTAGCATAGTACTACCACAACTTTTTGATCAATTCACACACGAAATTGGATTTATTTGTGGAAAATTTGGCAGCTAAAAATCTCAAGTATATAGAGCTATCTCAACCATGACCCTACCATCTTCTCAAACAGACTACATACCCCAGGGCAAGGGAAACCATGCACGAAGCCTCAAAGATATGGTTACTGCTGTCACCTGCAAATTATCACTGTTGTACAGCAGAGACTTGAACGTACAAGATAATTTAACTCAATTTTAACTGCTTTGTTTTTCTTACTCCAAGGTTACATCCATACTAGAGAAACAAGACAGTTGAAAGTGTAGTTGAACCCATAACTACAATGCCCATGTTCAGAGACTACTTAAGATAGGGTGCTGGCACAGTTACTACTGAATCACGAAACGCTGTTCTGAGAAAACTAGTACAGTCTGCCAAGAATAACTGAGATATGCCTCCACGACGGCAGGCATTACTCACATAGCTATTAGCATAAATATTCAAAGGCCTGGTGAAAAAAATTGCCCTGTGCTCCATTGTGAAACTTGGGGGGGGAGACAAAAAACTAAAAACCACCAACCACCCAAACAAAAAAAAAAACATCAACACACCAACAAGTAAGATTTAATCATACCACATTCCCAACTGTAAAATACCACCAACAATTTATCTCTTTATACATAAAAAACAAGTTCTTGTAAAATCTCTTCCCTTTTGTTAACTATCTTAAGTTGACTTTTGGTAACATTTCTATGGAAAATTTGTCTCTAAAACAAGCCCAGCAATTTTCTTGACTTAAACGGAGCACTTCAAACCATCAGGAATTTGCACTTGCTTATTACCAGAGACATTTCCTGCATATAGTTGTTACTGAAGTTTTTCACTTTTAAAAACATTCTAGGAGATATAATTACCTGTTAATAGCTATTAAGATATGCTGTATCTTTTTGTTTGGTATGCAAAAAGAATGTAAATTAAAAAAAAAAAAAGAGCAAGAGCCTTCATAATCCATAGACACAATATTATGTTTTTAATATAAAGCGTATTCTAAAAAGCCAAGAATTTCTATTATTTTTTTCAGTATCACACAAAATGTATACATAGCTCTAAACAGTTCAACACAGAAGTCTGCAAACTATGAGTTTTAACAGCTTCTTAATTGGTCATTTCTGGAGAGCAAACTGCAACTCCCTGGTCCCACTAAGAGCCACAATGCAACTGCAGAGCATGGACCTCTCAGGCCTCCTTACTGAAGCCTGACAGGGGTTTACTGACCGAAGTAATAGCAATCTTGATAACAAAGGAAAAGTGACCGCTTTCGGTTTTAATAAAAACATTGGTACTCATTACATTAGAGCTTAGAAGAGTACCAAACTGTCTTTTAAGTCATTGTAGCTTCCAAGTGAGGTAGAAAATAAGAAAACCTCCAAAAACCAACAGCGACAACAATGTCTACCTCTGACCTGTGAGGTTTCAAGGATGACAACTGGATTATCTTGGAACAACAAGCAGAGGTATGGCTTAAGTAATAAACACACAAAAATGGCCATTCTTAGCAGCATCCAACCGACTAGCAGGCGTAACAGATGTTCCCCAGAAAAAAAGGTCAAACAAACACCACCATCCTGCCAGCACGGCTGTTGGACATTTATTTCCCCTAAATACCCAAAGAAAAGACTATTTACCCATAGAGAACAGGTTTTGTCTACGATATCTGTTTAGCCATCTGGAATGTTTCACTGTTAGTCACCCTACTTAAAATGGAAAGAAATTGTAATTGGCACAGTTTATGACTCCTGACTTCATGCGTAATAATTTGCACAGCCTTTTTCAGCCCGCTATTTCCTTATTTACCACCAAATCCAAACTGAGAAGCCAGCACAGGTCTTAAAATTATCTAGACAAATCTTCATACTTCTCAGAAGCGCTCTCTTCAGAAGAGGAAATCTAAGAGGAAAGTTAACGAAACATGCCTTCTTGGTGCACTGTCCTTAATTATGCAACTCCCAATACATGGCCAGGCTCTGACACACTCAGGGTTCGACAGAACCAAATTTCACCCTGACATTTAATAAACAGAGCAAAACAGACCCCTAACTAACATATTTCTACGGCTGGCAGTGTTAGTCCCACTGTGGGACTCGCTGTACTTTCCCATCTTACTAGCTTCCAAGCCAACAGCTAATTTAAAATGCACATTTTTGCAATGTTAAATATCCAAGGGACAAAACACACTACCAACAGGCACCTCAGGCAAGATACAGAAGCTGTCCACATGCATGTTCTTGATCTCCTTCTACTAGTAGGTGATGCAACTTTGGTTTCTCTTTGATGTGTTGTCGAGTTTGTGGAACTCTGTTTTCTCTGTAACCCAGGGAGGAAAACTCTAGCCTCCTCTTTCCCTCTCTCTCTCAGCCCAAAGAAATGGAAGACAACACATTTTTGCTGCAAAGACTTCAATTTCTGAGCCTGCACAGTTGCTGTGGGTGGCAGCTCATGGTATTCTGACTCATCTGAAATTCATGATGCATATCTCACAAAGCTCAAACTTGTCCCCCATGCAATACCTGTGGACTTATTCGATGCTCTCCGTCGAATTTCAGTCACCATCAACCGTGACACTTGAGTAGTAAACTGCAGGAGGTCAGAAAATTTTTCTGTCATTGTACTTGGAGGAGCATTTCCAAACACCTAAAAGAGAGAAATGGATGCATCAAAAAGTCATGCAGTTTACAAGGATCACTACCTTTGCGAATGAGTGTTACTATGGAGATTACGAGTTTTTGTTTTCGTGCTGCACTATTCATCACCATACTGGTTTTCACAGTGCATGCATTCAGGGAGGTAAGATCTGATGAATGAAAGGCAGAAAGGGAACCACAAGTTTTCTTGCAAGACGAAAACCCCCCAGAGTCCCAAAAGACCGAGATTGCACATAATGGGATAAAGATTAGATACCAGAGCAAATTCTCCAATAGGAGTTAAACTCCTTTACTATCTGCTGGACCTAGATATTGTACAGGGGTCAGCTGCATGTACAGAATGATCTTCTAGATGGGGGACTAGGAAGTAGAACTGCTGTGTTAAGTCTTCCCTCAATAAACTGGCAATACCAGGAAGCCTCCCATGTTGCCGGCGTCCCAGGGCCTTACTCTCTTCTCTTGAGATCCTCCTGAACCTAACAGCAGTAGTTACTAGTGAATATTTTTTTTTTAAATAAACTGTCACTTTAGTCTAGTAACTTATTCTTCATGATTAAGCATTAATTTGGTTATTAAATAATTTATTAACTCATTTAACAGGGAGAAATGCATTAACTCTATGGTATTGCACTAAGCTATGGAACACAACATTATCTCAAAATGGATTAGCTAGCTATTGAAGCAATTTACTTGTCATTCAAGACTGCACACGAAACAGTGTCTCCATCCACACTTGCACTCTCCATCAAGCCTCGCACTGAAACAGTCACAGTAAAACCACAATATTCATTATCAAACAAAGCATGCAATCCAAATTCTGGTACATGTCAGTGCTGAAAAAACAGAATAGCCTGCTAAACACCTGAATGGTCTCCATACTTCTCTGCTTGTTTACATTGTTTACATTTTTCTCCCTGGTGGCTATTTACGAAACCTGCATGAATGTTACCTATGAGCCAGGAAGCGTAAAAGATTACAGTATTTTTCTAGTAAAAATTTAATTCAACATGTTATATTTGCCTCTCAGAAAGAAGATGCGATCTACAGTAGTACAATTGATTTGGACTCAACAGCTGCTTCACCCTTGTCTCCTTTCCCTGGGTGACCCAGTTACACTATTACAGCTGAACCGCTGACATACTTGACTGAGGTGACTTAGTCCAAGGATGTCTAGTGAAATCCACAATATTACAGCCAACAGAGACGCAACATGACTGCGGTACCGACTTACCTTGGAACCCCAAAGTTACTGAAGAAAACTTAAAAGGCAGAAGACAGAATAACCTTTGTCTAAGTTTGGCTTCTTGCTCCCCTTAGTATCAATTGCTCCGGCACTTTACAGAACAGCCAAAAATATTTTCCCTGCCTACTCACATTGCAAAGTCATGATGAAACACAGCCAGAAATACAACATTGAAATTGAATGCTCAGTTTCCTCACAATAAAAATATTTTTCAGCAGAAACTTAAACATTTCTCATACAGGAAATTTCAACGACCATTACCCATAAAGAAAGCAACTGGGAGCCCAGCAACTACAGACAGATGACTGTTTTCGACAGACCAAGAAAAATGCTCCTCATTTGGATTACCGAGCAACATTCTCAGCACAGACAACCTGAATCTCCCTAAACCCTTCACAAGACCTCCTTCTGCAGTTGTCTGCATCAGCTCCCAGTTCATCTGAGAGCCTCTAACAAGACTATAAGAAGGGAGGAGGGCCTCGAGGCTTGCGTGTTCACGGGTATAACCTAAGCAAGATTATCTAGACTAGAATGCACGTTGGCAGAGCATCTCACCATCATTAACTGTTTAAGACTCTTCCACTCGGACCAAGGGAAGAGGGAAAAACTAATAGCTCTGTTATCTGTCCTGAGCTTACCTAGAATTGTCAGCAGATCCCAGGAAACGCAGCGAGCTCAAAGTTGACTGAAGTGAACTGTTTTTTAATTAGCTGCCCCATAACTGAGTTTGCGCTATGTAGAACAAGCATCTGCATTGGACGTTAATATACTCTTTAACTTAAGGTGGTATTAAAAACTAGAAATAGTATCTGAAACATTTTACTAGTAAATAATCTTTTTAATAAGGAAAAGCAAGGCTCTTTCAAGAATACATAAACAATGTACCACTTGTTCAAAACCAGTTTCCACGCACTTCTTTCATATACTGCAAATGCGTTACTACTGTGCTGGCAGAGCAATGCTTCCACAAATGCACTGAACTCTAAAAGGAGCCTTTTGAGTACACTTCCAGAGGGCCAATCTTTTGTTAATTATGCACCGATTTAGCTTTTCATTACTATGTGATTCATCATTTCATAAGCCCCCCTGAACAACAAGAAAACGGAAATGGTCTGTAAACCCATTCGTTACCAGAACTAGCAAGATGGTTTAAACTACAGCATATTTGAGACCTGCTGTATCTATAAACCAAAGTTAAGAATGCTTTAGCTCCTCTGAATTTACTGATTAATAATCCTCAAAATATCAGGAAGAAAATGGAACTGCATTTCACACAAAACGTCAGATACCTCTGAAGAGAGGGAAAACAAAACAACAAAAAAAAACCCAACCAAAACAATACCCTCATACATGGTTAAGCAAGAAAGCCTCAAAAGAGCCCCTGGATACATTGGTTATTTAACTGGTTGCCTGTTGCTGGCCACTTGGATGCCTACGGGAAGCAGCCTTACCTTCCTCACTCTAGATCTCCGCAATTGAGAAAAAATCACGCCTCTTCCAGAACTATTTCCTGGATTTCACATACACACACAGACTCCCTGTTTCCAGCCAACCACACGCAGCTCCCGCTTCCAACAGCTCGCTACTCTGCACAAGTGACATTCTGAAGTACACATCAAGGTGTGGCATGGAAGTCTTGATCTGAGCTCCACAATTTGCTTGGGATTTTCTCCTCCTAACACAGACATCCCAATCTTGTACCAGACAATGCTTCTATGGTACACCATCGCGGACTTCACTTAAGGCAGTCAGCACAAAAAGTACTCCATCTCACTTAAACCTGGTCAACAGAATACGGACAACTACCCAAAGTAACTGACAGATTCTGAGTCTGAATTTGAATCAAGTGATTAACTGATAGCTTAAAACATTTGCAGCTAAGGAGTATGTTTGAGAAACAGGGAAAATTTTAAAAAGGAACTTCTAGCAATGTTTTAGTCTTTCCTGTCAGCAAAAGTAGGTCTCAGAGGAAAGTCATCTCAGAATTTTGAATGAACCAAGATTTACCATTTCTCCCATTGAAAATCGCATATATAAGACCCTTTGGAAAACAAAATATTTCTCCTGTTCCATTTTGTATTCCAACCAATTTCAGAGTTTGTCTTACTCTGACTCGCAGAGTTACTAAGCTAGCAGGATTGTCCCGAAACAAGCTGCACCACAGACAGTTGAGACTCCAGAAGACACAAAAGGCCAAGGAAGCCACAGCAGACTCTGTAAGCCTCAAAAGAAGATGGTGGCATTAACCAGGAACCTAAAAAGGCAAACTGTAGTAGTAGAAATAAATAGATGACATCACAACTGCTCAGGCTCTTGAATGCAGGAAGACAAGAACACATTCACACGAAATGCAAGGAAAAAAATCCCTCTGAGACTAGTTAGGCAAGAGATGATTTTGACAGAGTAAGAAGAAAACTTGGGGCTATTGATTCGTTTTTCAGAATGCTTCCACACACAGGCTGAATGAAGAAAAGACAGCGCAAGAGAACAAATGGTGCAAAGACATGAATCAACTACAACCAGGCTTCAACAGAGTCAAGTGGAGAGATCGAGAATTAGGACAAAGCAAGAAAGCTCTGTAGAGGAAAAAAAAAAAGTGTAGTAAGAAAGACAGGGTGAAAAGAGAAAAGGGAAAAACAACAGAGAAATTAAAACTAAACTTTTTTTTTTTCATCTCTGAAGTCTAATCAAAGTCTAAGGAAAGACTGCTGTACAGAAATAGGACACGCATTGCTGCACTAGTTTTTCTTAATCCCAGCTATATCACAATTGTGATTTTTAGAGATATAATGCTACTGCAAGTAACTATCACAAGGCCAGAAAAAATTTCTTATCCACCCATAGATTACAATTAAGTGCTGAAGCAGCTAGAGTGGGTACCTTCCCTTTTTCAGAAGCATCAGGCACCTATAGCCACCAGAGGGAGATTTCTAAGCATAACTGCATCAATATAACCTTCACAGGCTCAAGCCTGGCTCAAGATTAAGATTCTATTGTGCTAATTTGTAAAAACAAATTAAGAAAATCCATAACTAAAGGGCATACGATCCAAACAGATAAATTAAAGAAGATGAACTGAGCTTACTTCTCCCAAACTCACACAACAGGTTACCAGTAGAACTAGGAATAAGTCCTAGGGCAATGGAATGACATTTAGGGGATCTATCCGCTAAAGCATGCTACCTAGTAGACTGAAAATCCTATTAATACTATGCCGTGACCAGGATTAGTTTTTTCTACACAGCATGTAAGCGGTTCAATGTCTAACACCACCATGAGCCACACTTTCAACAAAACAACAATTTAAAAGAGAGAAAGCTGAGTTGATTTTCCTGTCAAGGTTTTGCATTTTGGTTTCTGGATGATCCCAGTTCTCCACAGTAGCGTATAGAAGCACAAATCCATCACCCAAGAAGAGCTTCAGGAGCAAGGGTTCAGATCACAGCAGAAAAAAAAAGGAAAGCTAGATCTGTACCTACTGCTCTTTCAAGACCCTAAAACTACTATCGAAGTTATTCTTCACAATGAACTGAGTGACATAAGAAATCAGGAGGCTTTACCATCTACTATTAATTCCAGTGACAGTTGTCACAGTCCTGCCTCCAAACAAAATCGCAATGCCTGAGCACAAAGGTGTAGTGAAATATGAATGGCACTGCATAAGTGGCTATTACATCTTCCCTACAGATTGCTTATTCAAAATCCCCCTTGTCCAAGAAGAGGGATTCAGACTCAATACATACGAAAAGGGCTACAAAGGGCAATGAGAATATAGAGAATTAATCACAAGAGGAGATTAAAACTGTTCAGCTTGTGGCCTAGCAAAACTGAGTCTGACAGGAGATACTATGATTGTTATCTCTAAATATACATCAGTACAACAAATGCGAAGAAGGGAGAAGAGTTATTTAGACTCAAGGACAGTGCTGTCACACAAACAAGTGGGTATAAACTTGCTATGAATAAGTTTAGGTTGGAAATCAGATGACTCAGTAACAGCAAGCTCTGCAGAAAAGCTCTGTGACAGTCGACATGCAACTGTGGATTGCACTTCAGAAAAAGTGGTAATAGAAGGAAATCTCCAATGGCAAGTTTATCCACTAACACAACACTATGTGAGGAGAAGGGGAAAACTGAAAGGATGCCAACGGAAGAAAAGCTTCTGTTGTGCTAGAACCAAAGGCCTTGGGAATACAAAATACGAGCAGCCAATTCAAATAAAGAAAACCCTCTTGCAGATTCTCTGGCTTACCCTGTTAAACACCGGCAACATCATGTAAAGTTTTTCTTCTTGTTCTTTCTGGGTCATGTGCCGTGGAGGATGACAGAGCTCTGTGAAGAGGCGACGCAGATGCATCAAGCCCAGCGCGTTATCCTGGGGGCTACACTCCTCCTGCCGTGGCCGGCCCATGATCCTCTTCACCATATTCATCTTGACTGACTTCTGGAAGCTCCCTTGTATCCTGTTCAGAAAGGAAAATGAACTCACTGAGTACAACAGATTGAGGCATTATTCCATCAAAGCCTTTAAGTGTATAGCACCCTCTCCTACAAGAAGGACCACACTGCAGATAAGAGCATTAGCTAATTTTATATGCTAGGCATTGATTAGTACATGCCTGGAGCATTTAAAGACAACAAGTTGAAACAGGAAAACGTTTGATACACTTCAGCACAAACCACAACTGACTAGGCTTCAAACACCACAAAACCCTTTGGTACTTTTTATTAGGCGATTTTTATGATTCTTTGGTGCACGTTCACAGCATTTACAGCAGTGTTATCTACATATCACAAAGTATTCTCAAAATAATTCTAGAATAAAATCTGTACCAGTTATGTACTTTAAAATTTAATTGAATAAGACCTTCAAACTCTCTCAAACATTGGCTTTATCACACAGAGGCACGCTTAAATTTTTTCGTTACTTTTCTATAGCAAATAGACAAGGCTATCCAATGGAGCTATTGTTTGTCTCACACCTCAGCTGTTGGGTTTGCAGAAGAACACCTCCGTCTTCTCCCTCCCAAAGCACAAGAAACTTGTTTTGGAATCACAGAATGGTTTGGATTGGAAGGGACCTTTAAAGATCATCTTTTCCAGCAGACATCAGGGTGCCTGAAGTCCCCTAGCAGAATCAGGGCCTGCAAGTGTGATGCTTCCTGTAGTTGAAGTCAGAATACTTCATCAACATCCTCCCCTTGATATGAGGTCTGTAGTAAACACCAGGCACGAAGTTTCCTTCAGTGGCTTCATCTCTTAAATTTTACCCATAAACTCTCAATCAATCTTTTGCTGTCTTTCAAAAAAAGCACTGTGCAATCAATCCATTTCTTAACGTAGAGGGCAACACCCCCACCTCTCCTTCCTTGCCCAACCCTCTAAACAGTTTCTAGCTATCAACTGCAGTGCTCCAATCACAATTCATCCCACCAAGTTTCAGTGACAGCAGTCAGATTTCCAGCTCCTCCTGGTTGCTACCCATGCTGCGTGCATTGGTATAGAAGCATTTCAGTTTGTCAACTCTCTCACCTTTTCAGTGGAACCTTTTTGTAGGGTTGGAGTGCGTTCATCACTACTCTGGTAGGTTCACTCATCCACCCTGCTGCTTCTGAGCACACAAGTGTCCCAGCTTTGAACCCCATCGCCCAAGCTCATTAGTTTAAAGTGTGATTCACTACGTCAGTCAAACTGCCCCCAAAGATTCTCTTTCCTCTGGAAAAGGTGGATCAATCCCATCTCTCCCTAGTAATCTGCATTCATCAAAGAATGTCCCGTGATCACAGAAGCTAAAGCTGGTGACGACATCAGCCACAAATCCAGGTGTCAATCTGCATGTTGTGTCAAACTCTGCTGCACCACTGTCTCTGATTGAGAAAATGAAGTAGGAGATCATTTGGGCAGCTGTCCTCTTCACTCACACGCTCCAGGGCTCTGAAGTCCTGATTGATCTTGCCCAGGTTCTCCTTCTACTGCATCATTGGTGCCCACGTGTTTTAAAACATCTCACAGATATGACACAGCATCTGTATTTAGCCCTGTACTAGTCTTCAAAACAACACGGGTCAAATCTTCTGAATGGGAGACTGAAGTTTATCAAGCAGGACCTTGCTCAAGGGTTGAGAGGGTCAGAGCAGCTAAATCCCTCAACAGACGCAGACAATTGGACACTGCAGCAAAAGGGACTATTCTTATAACTACATTCAAGTAAGGGAAGGAGTAAAAGGGAAACAGAAACAGTTTCAGCTCCATAAACGAAGTTAAGGAGACCAACAATGAAATAACAGAATTGCAATGTCTACCTCTCGCTGCTTAAAGGCAAAGGTCAGTAACAGCTATAAAAATTGTTGAAGGGTAGAAAATGCCTCACAGCAAGAAACGTAAAGAACTTAATTATTTAAATTATCAAAAAGAGAGGTTACCATGAAAGGTCAATTATTAAAAGAAGTGATGATTCCAAAGGTGCTGTGATTAGAGCAATGGAGGGAAAAATATCCATTACTGAAGAATTCAAACCCAGAGATTAAGTCATGAGGAAGCACAGTAGTTGGGTGCTAAAGCCAGGAAAATAACCCCAGCTACAAACAAGGACTACACTTTTAAAAGTGAAGATAATTAACCACTAGCAAAAAGAATTAACAGAAGAAACATATTCTCTAACCTAAGAACAAAATAAGTTTCCGGAACACCTTCATAAAACAACATTTTACTAACACACAAGAAAAGTTAGAAACTGATGCTAACAAACATTTTGGTACAATGCAAAAAATCAATTTATAAAACAAGAACTTAACAAAAAAGCTAAGCTAATGTCCAAGCCAGCAACTGTCATCCTATGCTGGAAATTTGCATTGGCATTTCATATTTGAAGAAAAATGAGACAGAACTGGATGTCATCTTTTAATGTATTATTACACAGGTAACAGACTTCAAATTTGCATGATTCATGCATTTAAAAACAGAACAGCAAAGTTTCTGGAGGTGTTTCCTCCAGAAACCCACACCTTTTCCTGAACTCTTCAGTTTGGGAACTCTTCTCTCACATGTAAACTAACCAAAACGCAAAACAGAATACTGCATCTGAGCTCAATGAGACAAAACTTCACAGCCTAAGCAGCAAAGTCCGTATTTTCTTTTTCATAAAATCTTTTAAAGATAGTATTTTAAATTTCTCTTTATGATTCACAAGATGCTGAGAACTCTAAATCCAACACCCAGAATGCATGTCGCCATGGAATCCACCACGGCTGTAAGACTTCTGCTAGGGCAGCCAATTTTTCTCTTAAATCCCATTGCTTCATTCAGGCTAAGCACACACCTAGAACAAGAATTTGCACTGGTTCAGCCACATGGTTGTAGTTCTAGATCTGACAATTTTCTGATAGTCAGAGAAGTCCAAATAAATGCTACGCGCTATTTCCCCAGTAGCTGGAACCTACTCAGATGGCTTCTCCAAAATGCAATCCATTTACCTCCACTGGGACAGTTTTAACCCAAAGGAATCACAAATTCAGAGAACGATTAAAGTAGTTCTCACTCATCACACAGTCATGGCCCTTTCTGCCTATTCCCCAGTGCGATCCCATACTCAACCTCAACATAAGAGGTGGGGCAGAGAGGAGGGGAGATGTAACACAGTGTAAATAATATCCAAATTATTAATTTCTCTCTTTTTTTTTTTCCTCCTACAAGTAACGCAAAAGACACTACAAAACTGATATATTCCATGTGTGTACTTAATTCAGTTGGAACTCCAATGTTCCCCCTGAAAAACTGCAACCCAAAAACCAATCACACCCAAATACCACAATGCTACAGAACTTCAGATTTCTGTCCCAAAGATGCCCCTGCAACGCTCAAGAAAAATATTCCTAGAAAACACTGCTTTGGGAGTGTCCCTTACTATGAAGCATTCACTTCCTTGGTGTTTCTCACAGATACAGAGTCCATGATGCACTGTACAAAGTGAAGATGGGAGTAGTAACACTGACCTTTACACATGGAGATCTTTGCAATATCTGCTGCTTTTCTTGGATGATGTTACCTGCCCTCTGGATCAGCCTTTTCTGGCTGTATTTGCTGCTTGTTCTCAGTTTTCAGCAGCTCATAAAGTCTCCCCTCAATTCCACTGCAAATCAACTTGAATGTACACATATATTAATTTCAAGCAGAGTAGATACTACTTGTAGAATTATTCCCACAGTTGAGTCCTACTAGTTCCCACTGTTTCTGTCCTACTAGAGAAAAAAAAGCTAGCACGGACTCCGTGCAACATCATCCAAAACATAACGCACATGAAATTTGAAAGAATTTCTGTGATTTACTTTTGTCAGTCCAAATACAGCGATATTTTTTCTTATTACCACAGCACAGATTATCTATGAAAATACAGGGAAGATAGCTGTGGACTTGGGAAGCTCCCACATTAGGCCCAAATCTTAGACTTGTAAGAAGGATTATTCATGGTTTACAGCAGGCAAAAGCTTCCTCACTGTGAATCTCAGTACCAGAACTTACTTATCCTAAGAAAACACTGAGATGATTAAGGTAATCTAAAAGAAAAAAAAATAAAACTAAAATCCTCAGAGGAATGCTACATTAGAAATACTACACCACAACATTACACATGTTCGCTGAGTGAAAGGACAGTGGTATGTTGCCACTATGTCCTATATAAATATTTTGATGGAGGTTTTCTTTGTTTAGGCTTAGGCCTGCACAAGGGAAAGCAGTACACCTAAAACCTTTTACTACAAACAGAAAAATATCTAAAAGAAAGGAACCTTCCTATTCTACTAAGTGAAAGCATCTGCACAGTCTTCACAGTCAGCTGTGACACCATACATGAATTCAGCGTTAAGGCCTGGCAGCCTCCATAATGCCAAAAATTAAAGGATTCCAGGATTTTCAGCAACAGTCAAGTCACCCTTTCACAACTGCTTGCTTATAGCACATGACAATCAAGCGCCCTGCGCAGCAAAAGCCTACAGGAAAAGAACCTTAAGAGAAGCAAACTCACAGGTTGGGGAACACCTGTCTTGTAATTGGTTGTAGAGCTTGAATTTGGCCTGGCAAAAATTTGGCCTGTACATTACAGTACAATCTTAAATGGCACGCTCACTTTCTACAGTCCCCCGAAGGGCCTCCTGGCTCTCCGAGCAGACTGGCTGGACACAGCCCTTGCTTCACGAGCAGCTGCTCAGTATTTCGTTACTTCATCCCTCCAAGCGTGATGCTACCTACACTTTGGTTAGTGCAACCCAGACTGAAAGCCTGCTCCGCACACACAGCAACACATCTCTTCATGGGTTCTACTGTCCTGCTTATCACTGCCAGATCAGAATGCCTCACAGCTATTAAATCAACTTATTTTCATAAATCCACCCCACAGCACGGGCATGTTAATGGCCTCAATATACACACAGTAAACAGACACGCACCTTACATTAAAATTGGTGCTGTCTTATCTGGATATCTAGTTCAAGAAACTTTGGAGAGTAGCTATTCCTACACGGCATCTCGTAATGCTTGAATCTTTCTGCTTGCTTGCGTTGTTATCCCTTAGAGACCAGATGATGTCCTTCTCCCTGTCAGCTCGTGATCTCGAAGCTAGACACCCAGTACGCAAAGGATGAAATTAGAGAGCAACTCCAAAAACCTCATGAGGAGTTTTGTGGAAGAGGCAAGGACGGAAGCTGGTTCTCAGGAGAGGAGGCTCTCCCCTGCCTCATGTCCCCTCTTCTGGCACATACAGCCCGGTGCAGCCACAAGTTCTTTACTACACGGCCCTGATGGGTTACTTCCCCCAGCACGTCCAAGCAGGCACACTCCTCACAGGGAATCTCTGAGTTGGACGGTCCAGCTGTTGAGTACTTGCCATTTTTAAGCTGAGTAAGAAGTTAAAAGTTATTCTGAAAGAGCAAACTAAGCAAGCGGAAGGTCTATAATGCAGCCTCACAGTGACAGGCACGTGGTTTATCAAAAGCGTTGAAGCAGTTCAACCCACTGCACTCATCTTCTGCTACTTGGGCTAAAAAGGTGAATTAATGGCAGTTGCACATCATCATGCTCTGTATGGACCAAAACTAAAATAAGACACTCGATGAGTAGATTTCAAACATGCACAAAGACAACAACAATAAAACTGCTGCTCTTGTAAAACGCATTGCGGTTTTGTCCTAGTGGCAGAAGTAGAAAAGTTTCCATGTGAAGAGAAATGAAGCAAGCAGTAAAGGCACAGCATGAGCATCCTTACTTAAACAACCCCTTTGTTTTCTTCCACTGGCTGTCAGATGGCTGCATGTGAGCATAAGCAGAGATGACCCACTTGAGCAGCTCTGACATAAAACCATTCATCAGGTTCTTCACTTTTCTGTTAAATTTATATGGGAATTCTACAAGATCAACCCATGCAATTCTCAAGAATTTTCACTGGAGTTAGTGCAAGAGGTAACTGCTACCCTTTAAAATAATATTTTAAAGTGTTTTCTATTGTTAGTGGAAGCTGTTGGACAAGTGATTATAAATTACATGGCATAAAATACCAACAACTTACAAAGCCCAAAGACAAGACACTGAGAAAAACATAACACACACATATAATCATTAACACAAGTTAGGGTATGATAATGTACGGGTAATTACTACTAGAGCTATCAAAACATTTGTGAAGAAAAAAAAAAGTAGACAGACAGAAACTGCATGAGACACACTTATTTTCACAATAGCTAATATAGGTCCAAGCTGTGCATCTAGTTCCAAAAGGGTGTTATTTAAATAAGCAGCTAGGTAATTATCTGCTTTGTAATTACAGGCACAAGGGTTTCTCCAGGCACTCTATTGGTATTACATCAGCAGCTTAGCAGTGAAACAGGAATCAATTTCTTTCTTTGCAGATTATAATGGGACACCAGCACACACCTCCACCCCAATTATCTCAAGAAAATGAAACTTAAGATAAGTCTCGTAGCTACAATGAATCCCACAAGTCCATTACAATCAGTAAATTCCACACCTGTTATTTCCCTCCACATTTCATCTGTTTTTTCTTTCCTGATTTTAAGATTCTCTATCCATGTAGTTAATACTAGCATTCAAAAAAAGACGATCATACGCACTATTAAAAAGGACCTTTTTTTGGCCTTCAAAAGAAACAATACAGAGCTGTTACAGGCTAGATACACATCCATTTGTCCTTAGAACCGAACAGGAATAAATTCTCTTTGTAAGCAAAAACATCAGCGGGAGGGGAAGTGAGGAACACAACTACTTCCTCCCATTCCCCCACAGCACACTACCACCAAACAAAACCCCACTACTGACATACAAAGAAACTCATGCACAAGGAAGCTGTGTTGCTGAAAAGGAAGCCATCAGCTGTCCCTGAGGGGCTGAACTAGCTTGGGCTCCTTTGGGGAATATCGCCTGGTCCCTGCGGGGCGGGAGCAAAGCCAGCGTGCTGACTCAGTGATACAAGCGCCTGTTCCTGTACTAAGATTTCCTCTTGTTAAACAGCTAGTCATCTGGTTAAAACAGGAACTATTTCATTGAGAAATCCTCCCAACAGGAAAGCGCTATCAACCCCAACGCAATTTTTGTATTGCAAAGTGTTGTCAATGACGGAAGGTGTGCAGGCAAGGATTTGCAAGGTCGCACTATTATTTCAGGGTTGTGGGTTTTGTGGGTTATTTTTTCCTTTGTACTGAAATTTTTTAAAACTTACCTTTAGGAACCTTATGTTGTCACCTGTAAGCTTAACTTTCCCTTTTCAGACAAATGTAGGTGCAGAGGCCAACCTAATGAAATACTGTTTTGTTTCTGCAGGTTGAAGAGATGCTTATAGAGGTCTCTCAGTTCAAAGGTAGTCTCCAAACTGGAGAATTCAATGCTGTTATTTTTTTGCTTTAATATCTCAAAAAAAAAAAAAAAAAGGAAAAAGAGAAAGAAAAAAGGATTGCTATCCTAATTCAGGACATGTTTTTCCTATTCTCTGAACTCAGATCAGATGAGTATTTAAAATACAATTCCTTTGTTACTTGCAGCATCAGAAATGCTATTCTTACGCTCAATCTGACCTTAATGCCTTGACATCGCTACAAACAAAAATTTCTTAATACTTCAACAAATACAAAGAACTTAACTGGTTAGTGAGAAAGATACAGATATAAAACACAAACTATCGGTCTTCTTTCTAGGTCCGTTTCACACAAATTATTCATGATAATGACACATAATAGCAAGTGCTGATGGAGTAGATTTCCTATGGTTTGTACCCTCTTGAAGGTTAATGCTTCATATTCAGTGAAAAAGAAGGGTAACAATTAAATAACAGTGATACTTTTGACCTATGCTGCAGGGATTGAGGAAAGCTGTCTCACTAAAGAATAATGAGTGTATTTCTTATCTAGTATGAACTTAAATAAAATGAACTTCAATTACATCGAATTTTTGCACTTCATTTTGTTCAAGTAAGAAAATAAAGTACTGCTTTGTACTTCTGCATGTAGCCTATTTTTCCTGGATTACTAGTGCATAGCTTATGTCTAGAAGATAACCCTGTCATTGCATTTTCTAATTCTTTAATTAATAACCACAAAATCTTATTTTCCAAAATTACTCCCAGTACTTTAATAAAATATTTCCAAGTCTCAAACATTTCTCCTGCCACCTCGAAAACATAAAGCCCGTAAAACAAACTATTAAATTCTACCACAGCTGAAAACAATAGGTAGTGCTGCTCCAAACCACAGTTCAAGTTGCATCAATTTTCTTTGCTTCTATTTCTGTAGACGAAAAGCACAGACGACTTTAAGATCTCAAGTGCAGATCCACCATCCATTATGCCCTTGCAACTGAAGAGCCTACGTAAAATATTTTTTAGTGCACTAGCACAGAACAACAGTTACCTAGCATGAAGGACTACCGATGCACATATGGAGGTAAAGGATGTGAATAAAATCAATGTTCACAGATATTTAGGGATCGTGCTCAAAACTCCCAGCTTTACCAAACAGGAAGGAGCTACAAAAGTCAGCGTTACAGAAAACAAAGAAGAGACAGTGCACAAGGAAGCAAGCATCTGTGCCGCCTTTTCCAACAGGAACAAAACTGTCCACATAGCATCTAAAACGTGATTTTTTGGCTGGATGCTGAAAAAATTGCTTCCTACATCTTTATTTAGCACACATTAGGATCCGTTACCAGTATGAAGACAATTCTCAGTACTGCTCTTCTTTAAGCATGCCTTTAACAAGACTTAGGGACTCCTATTTTTTTTCAGCTCAGTAATAAGCTGATAATCAAACTAAAGAATTGCAAATGCCCACAAAGCAAACTGCCAGATATAGGCTATTTATACTGACCACACGTGTTCATTTAAGGGTTCTGCCTTTGCATTTTTTACTCTACATATTTTTCAACTAAAACGAAAGACAAGTTCTCATTTCATCTTGAACTACCACACCACCCCGAGAACCAAAAGGTAATTCGGCTTTGTAAGCACTCGAATAGATACATCCACCACTTCTTTTAAAAGCGGCTTTTGAAAAAGCTCAGCAAAACTTCATGAGTAATTTTCACATTTCAGAAGTCAAATAGCATGTAACAAATACTGCATGAACGTCCAACTAGGAAAGACTCATTTTTGAGATACCTGTAACAGTACAGACAGTCCTTCATCTCTTCACGTAACACCACCAAGAAATACAGTCCATCCCTAAGGCTACCTGAAATCCACGTTTAACTGCTGGGTTCTACACGACTTCATCTGCGAATTTCAAATGCAAAGCCTTTAATCACCTCATCTGCATATAAACACGGATCTGATCTCCAAAAACCAGTTCGATTCGGTAGCCATGAAGGAACACTGAAATTCCACACCTCAAACTGTTCACTTCATGGCACCTCATTAGGTTGGGGGGGGGGGGGGCGGGGAAGGTAGTATTTATCCCAGAAGAAGGTTTTAAATCATTTGTGCAAGGTAAAATATATTGCCATTGTGGGGATGAGGACGAAACAAAACTCTTCATGTACAAAAGAAGCCTTTCTGCTTCAGGAAATGCTCCAGAAGAGAAAAAAAAAAAAAATAAAAAAAATCCTACTGTGTTTCATTAACCCTAGTCATCGGTTACAGTAAAGATCAAAGCAGTGGCTCTAGATAGATATTATGTTAGAGGCACCTGCATTAGCACGTTCAGGTGGTTTGTTCATAGACATTCAGGCTCCGAGAAACTATTTGCTTGTGCAATCATACCACTATGGCATGTTTCCATTCCTTTGACCTGTTCCAATGTTGGTCTCAAGCTGGCAATCCAGCCTTGACTGCACTAGTTCTGGGCGTACAACTCCTCCTCTCCTTCAAGGACCGCAAAAGACACTCTTTACCAGAGAACTGCGGTAATCGGCGAGACAAAAAATGTGTGCAACGCAAAAATCCTGACAGGCAGAAGGAAAGTGCAAGTTGGCTGGAGCACAGACACAAAAGATAACAACAAAATAGGAGAAATTTCTCCACTGACACGTATTTTTGGAACACTCATTTATAGCAAAATTGTGCCTAGTGACTTAACAAGTTTCAGACCGAGAGAATGGAAGTTCTGGTTTTCAGTGTTCTCAGTGCATACATTATAAACACAGCAGATTACTTTTGGAAATGAAAATTTACCAGATTAGTGTTACTCTGGAACTTTTTAACTGGACACGCTTGCAGGTGTGGATGGGGATCATCAAAATTTGGGGACAACAAAAAAGCAAACTCAAATTATCCTGCAAACCTCAGTACTGCTATTAACACCTACAGCTGAAAAACAGATTGGAGGAGAGCAAGTACTGAAACATCATTCTGGTTTGGAACATACGCTGGAAGAATTGAAACAGCTCAAACATTTGCACCTCAGCAAAATAATCTGAAATGGAGGAATCAATAGATTATTCAGAATCAGAACATTACAGCAAAACCTTATAAAACAACTTATCTATGCAGCATCAGGAAAAGTTTGCTGAATACTATGGAGAGAGCAAAGAACCGGTTAAAAAAAAAAACCCAACCAAAACAGAAGGCTATTCGCTTCCTCAATATTTTTGGAGAGCAAATTCTAATTAACGAGTTCTTCCTATGTTCCATGGTAAAATATCTTGAGCATCTTTGAATGCTGTTTTTCTTGGGTTTTTTTGTTTTCAAAAGGCCTGAATAAACTGATTTGCATTAATTGGACAAACAGAATGCCAGTTACAGCCCGTTGAGAATAGAGCAGAACTGAAATTTTACTTTGCCAACCTGAACTGCATGGCAATGATTAAACCATGCCATTCAGTTGAGGAAATGCTGCTAAGAAGCCCCTGAACAACAGAAAAAAGAAAAAAAATAGGGGGAGGGGTGCACAACAAACAAACAAAAAAGCAAAATGATCTGGGATCTGAAGAGATAAACGTGTGCTTGGCTGGTATGCAGATTTCAACAAAGGCACAGGAAAAAAACCAAACCTGTTCCAGAAGGCGGCTCTTGCATTAGCAGTCACCAAGTGAAGTAAGAAAGCCTTCCTCGAAAAGTTATTCTACTAGAATCAACAATGAGCTGTTATTAGGAACGGGGAAGAATGCTTTGGTGTGTTTGCCTTTCCAGGTGTGTGAGGGGAATGGGGAAGGAAACCTGTGAGGTTGGAACAGGCTGTTACATCTAAGCAATAAGGCCATGCACTAAACGCAGTAGTCCCAAACAGCACGTTCAGCAACGATAACAGTGAGTCTAAGCACATGCTTCGTATTTAGCTAAAAGAGACAGTTTTTAAAAACAGGAGCGTGGTATCACACAAAGTGGGTACCATTTTGTGGTGGTGGTGGTTTTTTCTGCCCAACAGCAATCTAAAGCATAAACTTCCTCCAGCCATTTATGTACCCAAAAGAGGAACATTTTTTCTGCCTTTAGGAAATTTACATATGAAAGAGCAGTAAGTAGAAGCCCATTACCTGTAAAATTTGTCTCCATAGAGCTGCCCTTGTTTCTAACAACCTGGATAAGAAAAACAACAAAAGCACATGCTTGGCTGATGTAATAAAATTCCTCTCTACCATATAGTCAGAAAGAGGGCAACAGGAACAGCAGCGTTATCAGCGTTAAAATCGGCATTAAACCCTCGGCACAAATGCTTGTTTATTTCTGAAGCAATAGGAAGTAAATAAGGGTGAATGCTCACAACCTCTTTTAAGTTGCATGTTCATGGTATTCCTAAATAGAAAACAAAACAAAAACAGCCCAAGACCTTATAATTAGCAATTCAGACCAGAGAAGTACGGAAAAGCAGGAGAAAAACTTGCATACACATGACTACTGTCTTTTAGGCCATAACGGATCTCTTCTGACATTATTCCACTCTGTGCTTGCACCCAACAGAAGCTGCTGAACTTGATGACCACCACCACATCCCCAGGCAAAGGTCCCTCTGTAAACACCATGGGGAAGCTGGACACTGTGGACAATGGCATTTAATGGACAACTCCTGAACTGACTTTTCTTAGATGGGGTTCGCCTGCATTGAAATTAAGACAGTCCAAAGACACCCACTGAGCTCCACTGGAACCAAGTGCTGCATACCATACAGCATAGAATCACAGAATCATCTAGGTTGGAAGAGACCTGTAAGATCATCGAGTCTAACCGTAAACCTAACATTTGCCAAGTCCACCACTAAACCATGTTCCCAAGTGCCACATCTACATGTCTTTTAAATACCTCCAAGGATGGTGACTCAATCACTGCCCGGGGCAGCCCGTTCCAGTTCTTAACAACCCTTTCAGTTGAAGATTCAGAAGAAATTTTTCTTAATATCCGATCTAAACCTCCCCTGGAGCAACTCAAGGCCATTTCCTCTTGTCCTATCATCCTCTACTTGTGAGAGGAGACAGGCCCCCACCTCGCTACAACCTCCTTTCAGGTAGTTTGTAGAGAGCAATAAGGTCTCCCCTTTAGCCTTCTTTTCGCCAGGCTAACGACCCCAGTTCCCTCAGCCGCCCCTCATAAAACTTGTGCTCTAGACCATTCACCAGCTTCATTGCTCCAGCAGACGCATTGCCACTGGGAAGAACAGTAAAGATTCCTATGTTTCACGTAACTAAGTAAGTCTTGTAACAATGGGGGGAAAGCATTGTCTTTTCTCCTCACCTTCCCTCTCTTCTGCTGCTCCTCCTCCCCCACCCCCTCTCTGTTAGGCGGCAGAAGATCCTCTCCGGATGATTGTCACAAATTGCAGATAAAAGCAACTTGACCCTTCCCAGTCTCGTCTTCTCGTCTTCAGCCTTCAAACGTCACATTGCACGCTGAGGACTGCGGGCAGAGCTAGAATTCACCTTGGGCTCCCAGCCCTGGCTTTGGAAACAGCCTCCCCACATTGCACATGGAGACACTTCTCAGGAGCCTCACACAGAGTGAAGAGTAAAGACGAAAGCGCTGACTGAATCTTTCCTTACAGAAAACAGCTGTGGCTCCCCACTAACACACAAGAGACACTGCTGCTCCCAGGTGACTGGGCAGAGTCTGTCAAGAGGGCTACCAGGCTTGCAGAGGAAGACTGGGACAGAAACAAGGCAGGATACGGCCCTTCTCATTTCCCAGCAGAGCCACAAGATTTCTGGCCCCCAGCGGTGAATATGTCAGATAAAGGATTAAACAGAAAAGAGACAGAAAAAAAGACAGGCAGACAGACAGAACAAACAAAAAACCACCCCACACCAAACAAACCCCCAATCAAAAAGACCCCCACAAACCTAACAAAGCAGACTAAACCTGCAGACTTTTAAAGCACTACCAATTACCCAATGAATGCATTCTTCCAGTTCTCCCCAGTTCTTCAACCAAGTATTTAGCTCTGCTGGAAATTTTTTTCTGGTGTTCACTAGCACACTTATTAAATGACCAGAGTGGCTGTAGATATTCTTGGACGTTAAAGTTGGTGTGTCTCATACAGGGACAAAGCTGCAACGTTTTCAAAAACCCATGCTTATTTAGCTTACTTTTTATTGCCAGTAATAGGGTTGTGGGTGTATTATCTACCATAACTACTTTCAAAAGTACTTTTGTTTTCCTCTGCATTAGCCATGTTCTACTCCTGCTTGGCAATAATGCCAAAATGAAAGTTATATTTCACAGTGAAGAAATGCTTTCTCAACAGAATTTTAACCACCACATTGCAAGATTAAATAGGACTGCTAGAAATCCCCCCAAAAAGTGAGCTGCTCTTAGTCAAAGAGAAAAAAAAATGAAGCTTTTAGCACTCAGAGACAGGCAAATTACTATTTTAATATGATGGGTTCTTCTCCGACTTTCTTTTCCAAGAACATTGTCTAATATAAGTTGATAACAAGCTTGCTTCACAGCACTTGAGAACAAGCTGTATTTTGTAAGCTACGTACATGACCAACTAAAATCAGTTATTTTCTTTTCTTTAGGTGGAATGACAAATGTAATCTATCTATTTTTCACTTGTTTTTGTAGAGCCAACATCCTAAACGCAAACAGTTATGCATAGTTACATTACTTATATTATTCATAATGTGACTATATTTTGACTAAATCTCAGCTTGTCATTTGGTTCAGTTTCTAACAGCAAGCACAACTCCAGAAGAGTCTGACAACAAGAAGTACAACTGATCATGCAATTAAACATTAGTCTAGGGGTGGGAAAAGTATTATGCAAAGAAATAAAAGTAGTTTGTGTTCATTTAGGTCTCATCCTACCTCGAATTCTTGAAGTTCAGTGCAAGCATCTTAGTTTTCAAATCCTCTCCTTGTAAAATATTACTAATAGGAGACGGCAAGTTCCTCTGCCTACAAGCCCCTGCCAGCCCATCATTAGTAAACATCCTCCTGGCAGTCAGGCGGACCTCCCGAGCTTTGCGCCGCCATCTGTACCAGTGCCCAGGCTGGTTTGATTGTGGAGTGCAGCTGGTCCCTCCCGGCAAGCACGGGGAAGCAGGAAGGAGAGGAACAGCAAAGCTGAAGGAAAAGGATTCCTCCTTCTGCCTTACCATGCCCAGGCCACAGTAACTGATACAGCTGCTTTACAAAAATAAATCAAAATCACACACGCAGCAGAACGAGATGAAAAACTGTATGCTCGAGTAAAAAGACATCTGGTCTGCAACATAGTCACTGCAAGTAAGAATGATGTATCACAGCTTACAAATAAATTTGTAAGACAATATTTTCTGTGAGATAAGAAAAGCAGGAAAAAGTAGATTTGTTTAAATATCAGTTACAATAGAACTAATTACTGTAGAAAAAGAAAAGGAGTACAAGAGACTTTTCTTACCAGAATCTAGATCAGATGCAACGTGGGTTTTCTTAACTTTACATTTTCTGCCTTTTTCGTTTTTTCTTTTTTAACAGTTTACTATTCTCACTTGCAATGCTATTTTCATGCACAGCACCATACAATATAGAACAGCTGGTTCAGGATCAACACTGCCAGGTATCTTGTTTTAATAACAACAACTATTCAGAAGTGGTAGAAATTCATTATCAATAACTATGGTTACTCACTTGTTATGTCTTGCCACTATACTAGCCCCTTTCTCCAGTAATAACCAAAGCTACAGAAAGCAAATTAGGATTGAAGCTACAGCTCTCTGAAAAAAAAATTCTCCCAGTGCCACAGAAGGATGCTGAAATGACTACAGTGGTCACTGCTTTTTAACTTAATTTTATCCCAGAAAGAGCCTGAACATCCACATAGTGAAAGTACAACTACTGAAGCAGAGTTTATTCCCATTCTCCCCTTGGATTCATCTACAGACACACACACACAATACACACACTAAGGAAATATCCTTCCTTGCTGAAGGAAAACACATCATCAACAATAAGCAGAAAAAAAAAAGACAGTAATTGTATATCATATGCACTATGTCATTTACAGCTACAGAAATTACTTACTAGTTATTTATTAAAAGTTCTGGCTTCTGCAGCGCATCTGTGACAGCGTATGGACTCACCCGGACATCCTGCAGAATGCTTGGCCATTTCTGAACGCAAAGAACACTGGGACAGAACTTGCTCTCCCGAAGAGAAGACATGATTTTTTTAACTCTATCCCTTTTCTCTAGTTTTGTGTCCCTTTTAAGCTTTAACAGTAAGCAGTGCAAGAATAAGAATAACTATTCTTGTTTATTTTTAATACAAACACGATGCAATAAACAGATTGCCAAATAAAAACGCATTAGAAAAATCAGGTAAATAGATGTTCAATGCTAGGATTTAATTGCAACAATAGTACCCCAGCAAAGGCTCCTTCTCTTAAACATTCATATATTCCTTTACATTTTTACCATATATTCCTTTCTTTAATTTGATTTTACTTCTCTGTCAGAATTTGCAGATGCTCCCTCAAATACGCACTCCAGATTGCTCAATCTGGGACCAAGGACTGAGAGAAAGAGGAAGGTGTTTGGGCTTTTTACATCAACTTGCTTGATAATAGCTGCTATTTGAATAAAGAAAGGATTCTCTCTAGAAGCTGAGTAATTTACACACACCTCATAGGGGTAGCTTCAGGTACTTGAAGTAAAGGGATTTATCCAAGCACTGTTATTTTCATAAAATGCATATGTTCAGACACACATTCCCACAACCCATCTGGGTAACAACAGCCTTCAGCACAATAGCGCATCCTGCATGAAAATCCTGCTGAAAAGCAACTGCACAGTCACAGTACCAGCTTCACTCTTGTTAACCAACTTCAAGAGATGGCATCATTCAAAAGAGTGACCAGTTCAACTCTGACAAATTGCACAGAAGCAAGAAAGCCAACTTACTAGGAAAGGACGCACTTGGGTGTACAGGTGCCTTTCACAGTAGCTGTATATTCCCTATTAGAGGAAGTATTTGTGCAAGGCTTCCATGTTAGAGGACTAAATAGAAGTTGTAGTAAGATACCCATCTCTAACACAGGGATAAGTTTCATCACTGTGAACTATGGAGCAAAGCAAAGAGTAGTAGCCTCTTCCTAGCACTTCTCTCATGCAAGTATTACAGGCGTGACTTTTTTGTCTTCCCTTTTTTTTCTTTTTTTCTTAAAAAAAAAGGTGACCTTTTAGCAACACTGAAGAGTAAACAGTACTTCTAACAAACTCTCACTGCAATACAGCCAGATGGCAGCCCACTTCTCCGCTGTTATTTCCTCACTTTTAAAAATTGCTGCAGATCAGTTTTGTCTTCCAGCACTTTGTACAGTTACTCCTGCACCTACGGGAACATGCCTTTGAGGTTTCTCCCAGGTAGCTTTTTGAAGTTATAATCAAAGAAGAGAAAGCTCTAAAACTAGGATTACTATGGCTCCAGTTTGTTTCAATTTGTGGGACCTAGAATCTTTCCCTAAGGACTGCCTAAGGCTTGCTCTTCACAGGCTATCACTTACCAGTAGTAGCTCTTCCAATACCAATACATCTATTTGGGACATTAGATGGGGCACGAAACATTCACAGCATTCTTTCTATTCCAGTTACACCAGTGGTGCACCAGGTCTTTGCTGCTGAATTGTATCTATTATCAAGTTAATCTGTAGTTTTGCTAGAAAAGCATTTGCTAGGATACCAAAGAGTGAGAGCCACGGTTTAAGAAACCAGGAAAACAGCAATAGGGATTACAGAACCAGAGAGCAGCATCTCCACAGAATTAACCTCAACAGAGATTCTCCCTTGCTATGTTTCATGTCCATAAGACACCATGGAAACCTGACAAAGGAAGTTTCAGGCATTAATCTATTGCTAGCAAAAAATATTGACCCAGTGTGAAATATTCGGTGCTTACCTCTAAGGGAGCCAGCAAATTAATCTTTCACGATAACCTGACAACTATGAGAACTGCATTGTGTATGCAAAAGTACAGCACGCAAACATCCCTTTCTACCACAGGGAGCTTAAAATAAAGCAGTATGACAGACTTCTCTAACACCATCCCAGATGACAATTATTTCCACATTTCATATCTTAGTCTACAAAAGCTCTTAAAAAAAATATGGTCACTCCTCCCTACTCATACATTTTCTCTCTGTGGCAGTCTAAAGGAACTACTACAAATAAACAAACATTAGGGCAAAGCCCTGCAAGGAAAAAGGTTTGAGGTGTCGAGAGAAGCACTGACAAATCTTCCAGCAACCTTGCAAAAAGGATACAGAAGTTATTTTTCCCTCACGTACACCTTCAACAATCCAAACAACAACCCACATCATGAATAGCTCAAGCACTGCTTCTTCCCGCTCCCCACCCCCTCCATCCTTCCCAAAGCTCAAGCAGCCACTCGGACAGCAGTGTATGTTTTGGACTGTGCACACAGAAATGCAAAGAGAGAAGAGGGGCTGCAGGAGCAGCCCGCTTCCAGAGTCCAGACAAGCTGCCTAACTGGATCTGTTGCTATGCCATCGGGTAAAACGCAGGGAGGCGGCACTGCTAGAAGCCTACAAGAGCAGCTGCCTGCTCCACAGTGCCCAACCTTCTGCTTCCCGCCAGCACAAGAGGAAAGTCCTGCAACTTTCCAAGAGTGCTTCCACATCTGTAACTCAGTGGTGTCCCAAGACCTCAAATCCAGATACATCATTTTTTAGGCTAACGACCACTTCCATTCACGCACTAGTTCTACGTTTCAGTGCTGTAATTTTACTAAAGGATAGAAAAGTACTACAAACAAAAGAGAGTTTTGGAAGAGGCTATCCAACTCAGTAAACTCAATATACTCAGGTTATATACCCTGACTGAGTTACCGTGGTATAACAAATAAACATTGTGTGAGGGAGGTCAAATGAACACATGCAAACTCTTATCTTACTCCCATTATAAAGTCAAACACCTTAATATAGACTCTTTGTGGTGCCTACCCCACAAGTTTGGTCTACTCCCAAACTGACATCATCTGCACTTTTTCTAAGTAGACTCTCCCAACATCCCTGCAAGTGTTCCCCCATCCCTGGAAGTGTTCAAGGCCAGGCCAGGCTGGATGGGACTTTGAGCAACCTGGTCTAGTGGGAGGTGTCCCTGCCCATGGCAGGGGGTTGCAACCGAATTGTTAACGTCCCTTCTAACACGAACCATTCTATGATTCTGTGATTCTACTCCATCGTCTAAATCACGGATGCCACTACTGACAAATCCAGGCATGGCAAGCTAGCAAGGAAGCCTACTTCAAATGCCTTCCCAGGTGATCCCAAACCCCTGTTAACTGCTCCACTGAACCATTTTTAATAAATTTTGCTCCTGCAGTAAAGTGACTTAAGGAAGATCCAATTTTAAAAACTCCAAAACACTACATGTATTACATCGAAAAGAACATCCTTCAAAATCTTATACACGTCTTCAAGTTGTATCACTTCTATCCCTTCCCTCCCTTATGCAGTAATCCAATTCATTTGTCAAGGAAGCAAACTAATCAGCTTGATATAATTTTCTCCTTGACAAATTCATGTTGGTTGTCTGTGTTCCCTTATCGCATTATCTTCTATGTGCTTATAAACTGCATCACAACTTTTACTATTACCCATGTAGCTGCACGTAAGTCATGCCACAGATGGAAAGAAACTCAACATGGCCCCACGAAGACCCCCCGCCAAAGCAAATATAGCTGGCTCAGGTCTGAAAGGAATATAACCACAGTAGCACTAGACCCAAGCTAATAAGCTCTGCCAGTTCTTGCATGTCCTCAGAACTGGAAGAACAGGATGTATAACGTGCCAAGGAAGTATTTCCTACATAAGTATCTGAACAGCAGATCATGATACAAATAAGACAGTCTTCACAGATTCACAAAACAGTCTGCATTCAACAGTCTGCTTGAAACTTACTGCTTTTACTAAGTCAAGAGGGAGACTAAGGAGAGAGGAGATGAGCCTTTCATCTTTTTTTATTCTCCATAAAATAGAATATATTTAAAAAAAAAAATCTAAACACCATAGGTTGAAGGGAGCAAGGTATTTTCTATAGAAGTAAAAAAAGGCATATTTCTATCAGACCCCCTTGTGGACAGATTTTTTTTTTTGTTAATGAATAAAACATTGGAGACTAAAGAGGCAGCACAGAGATAGAATGAACGCAGTGATGTTGGAATGCAGGACTCCATATGTAAGGATGTGTTTGGGGTTTTTTGTCTTTCTGTGTGCTTTTGTTAAATTAGAAGTGATACCTCCCCATAAAGATGGTGAGAACATATGAATAACTAAAGGTCTCCACAAGAAATGGCACCACTTACCAGAACAGTTGTTAAGCTCTACATGCCTCAGAAAGCAATACCAACTCACATGTCCTCGTACTAATGGGTCTTTTTCTGCTGGGTCAACTCTTCTCTTTCTGTGTCTGTGACATGCTGCAGCATTTTTTCCCCTGTGTTGTTTTATTTTTTGCTCCAAAAGGGTCTATATGTTAAAGGGTGTCCTAGCAAAGCTTGGACATTACTCTTCAGTAGCCACATCGCACACATCTATACTTTTAAAGTAAGCTAACAAAGATCAGGAATCCTTTACAGTAACCAGATAGGTTTAATAGATTTTAACTCAACAGCTCTTATGGAAATCCACTTCTTTGCTTAGGAGCACTTCAAGATGCCTACCTCTTTCCCTCCCTGTCCCCCACTCTGCTTCATCACATTTTACTTGCTACGTACATTTTTCATCAGCAAAACAAAGCATTACTGAATTTGAGAGTTATACGAGCTTTTTTGACTTCGCTAGTTAAGAAGAAATCCATCGGGTGATAAATACACTTAATCTTTTTTAGCTTTACAAAAAATGTTAAGGTAAACTCAATTGAATATTCTACTTGCAAGAGGAAGCCTCTTGTAGACCATAATATTTGTAGCAGGACTATATAGTTATTGGGAAAAACACTAACAACAAGCAGTCTATGCAGCTTGTACATAATCCAAAGAAACTAGGATATAAAACCAAAATACAAGTCACTCGAGGCAAAAGTAGAGATAATACTACCTTTGTGTGGATACAGAGTGAACCTCTCCCAGCCTGTCATTCTACTGAAGAGCAGGAGCATTCTTCTCCCAGAGTAAAAATGAGACTTGAAAAGCTCAAAAAATAATTATGTATTATGATCATTCTCACCTTTTTTTTTTTTAACCCTATCAATTAAAACCTTCATGTTTACTGCAGCTTGATTCTAAGCATGCATCACGGCACACAACTTTCTATGACCACCCAGCTATATGTTTCTACGCATCTACACAGATAAATAAAACCCTAAACGTTGTTTGGGTAGAGCAATTTTAAACTGACCATGTTCTCACAGTGCCTGAATTAACGCTCCCCTGTGACAGGCAAATGAACTGCTTCACACAGAATTTATTGAACAGTATGACAACTACAAATCAAAAGGCAGTTTCTACAAAAGCTCTTAAGCATCCAAGTCACTAACCTCTACAGCATTCCTGGGATCAGGGCATACAGCTTCAAGAGAACAGGGCCCATTCCTTTCCAAGGTTTCTCTTCAACACCAAAGCTGTTCTTTCACTAGGTAAAGTAAAAAGGAAAAAGGTTAGAATATAATTGTGACAATAAAATCACAGAGCTTTGCTGCTTTGAAATGGAAGAGCAGTCACTCCTATGACAACTGGACTTTCACTAACCTAAGAAGTCTTTTAAATAGCTCCTGGAAAAAGAGCTGTAGCGAACTAGAAGCTGACACACAGCATTAAGCTTAAACAAGCATTATCTTCCCAATTAAATGATACTCACTGAGAACACATGAACTGCTAAGAGTTACTAAGAAGTGCAAGCCCAGTAATTAATGCACTGACAGCCTGTGATCAGCAAGAGTATCCCTCCAAGGAACTAAGCGATTTCTCATCATTACAGCAGGGGAATAAGAATGAAGCTGCGTTGACCCCAACCCAGCTGAACACCTGTGAAGCTGCTGAATGTGCCTAGCTTTCCCTGGCCTCTCCCCTAGTTTTTGTGCCTCTTTTTTCAGAGTTATAAAATGTTTATATAAAAAATTTGCAAGTGGACACACACAAGCCAACAAGGGGCACCGAGTCCGAGCTCACTTCAGCGTGATTCCACAAATCCACCATGATGGGAGTCTCCAGCTAACTCAAGGCAAGTGGCAGAGGCAGCAAAACCAGCAGTATTTACTGTTAGACCCGGCAAACAACTAGGTACCTCGGTGAAATCCTACGCCTTGGTTATTTAGCCATGAGATGGCAGACCATTATTTTACCTCTGATTTCCAGTCAGTCCCATTTCTCAGTAGTAGTTCAGGTGCTCCTACACCACGGTGCACTACACAGTGCACCTAAAGCAACTGGGAAGACTTTATAATACAATTCAGTGTCTGTTGTTTTATTACTTCGTACATTAAGAGGAGCAGGGAAGATGGCGGGGGGGGCGGAATCAACACAGGTCAAAAAAGTAGCACAGTATCAGGTACCTTAGAAAGGCTTTGTGAGAGAGAGTGCACTAGTGTGACAAACTTGCTCAGAGAGATGTTGTAGTGCTTAATAACAGTAAAACATTTTGTTACAGCATTGTTGTATGTGCTAAAAACTTAAGTAGCTTGCAGGCAAGTGCAAGAGTTCAGCATCAACAGCTAAAGCAAGTTCTCTTCTAACTCCATCCTCCATGACCATAAAGCCCTCTGCTACTTGTAGGACAAGGAAGGGAAGTCAGTTAACAAAGTTTGCCATCTGGGACTTGGGAGTTTTTAAACGGTGTTTATTTTGTTGTAAGACTCAGAGCACTCATGTGTTGAGCAAATCCTGCTTTTAGAAAGAATAGTCACATTTTAGTCTAGGAAATTGGTAAAGACATCTAGGCAACAAACTAGAAAAATACACCAACACCCTTCCAGTACACAGGATGACGGGCTAACGAGTTCAGTTTCCAGAGGCATCCATCTACTCGGGCACTTCATCTGCTCACCCCACTAGCATTCTCAATCGCATTTTCGCTACTTCAGCTCACCTACCTCTCCTACCCACAGGCCACACAGCATCCACTTACAATTATTTTCTCAGGAGATTAGCTCCAGCAAACTACTGCAGTGGTCACCATTAACTAAAATAAACTAGATAAAGTCAGATCAGCAGATACCCTCATGTGCATTGCTGCACCCATGCCCATGATTTATGTGGTACCTTAGATGCTTTTTGCTGGTGCAAAAGTCCAGGTTCACACCAGACCTACGTGACATACCACTGGTCCATGCTGCCACGCAGAATCATCAAGCCCAGAGAACCACCCTACAGCATCCTTGGCTTATTCAACACAATATGCCTGTGGAAGGCCTTCATCCGCTGCTTCTACCTGTGTCGTCTCCTCTCACTTTCACCTCATCATCCTGCAACTGTTTGTGGGGAAAAATAAGGAGTCAGCAGCCACTACCTGTGTGTGCACAGCGTATGAAACAGTAGAAACTGGACTGAAAAACTCAGGAATGCAAGAAGTAGGGTGAGCACTTTTATTTTTACTGCTACAGACAGAAGTAAATATTTAAACTAGGAGGATAAACAAATGGTCCTTTTGTCATAGGACCAGTTACTGGAACTAGCTTGGCAGTAAGCCTCAACCCAAATAGGGAATTGTAGTTTCTGCTACCTTCAACTGCATTTCACTTTATTAAGAACTTTACTATATCACCAACAACCTCTCAGGTTCAAAATGATAGATTTTTATTTTAAATACAGACAATGAAAGTCTCGGGTATGGGCTCCAAATCAGATCAGACAGCAATTAAGTCAAACTTAATTAACACTTACTACGTTTGCAAAACTCAAATGACCAATCACACTACTAGTACTCAAAACCCACAATCTTACTTGAGCAAAGTAAGGCTTTACCAGTCTTCTTGCATCCCCCAGCCTAGTGAAGGCTCAGAAGCATCTCAAGCAGGAACTGCATCTAATATATGTCCTCCAACTACACTACACTCAGATAAAAACCCTGCTCAAGTTCTGAGAAAGGAGAACCCTTTCCAGTCAGTGCCAAGGGGGCAGCATAGCTTGGTTACCTCCTGCTCAATCAAGTCTCCACTGTAAAGGAGAAATGCCTCTGGGAACTCCACTAGCGTGATAAATGCTGAAAACAACATCCTTCCTCTTGGTGCTTGAGGAAAGAATCTATGTTTTCCAAACTACCAAGACTCAAATTTACCTCTCCTAGAAGATTTCTTAGGGCATTCACCCTCTTTCCATCCGAACTAGGTTCCTGACCCTCCGCATGGACAATGGACCTCCTGGTGGCACGCAGGCATGTAATGGACTCCATAGCTGCACTGCCTACAGGCTTCCTTACCCATCTCTGTCCACTGAAAGGGTGCAAAAAGGAATATAAGTTCACCGAATAGAAGTTCGCCCTGAATCAGACTGCACCTTTCCAGACATGCAGTGAGAAGACATGCGGCACCTTGCTCTCTAGGTAACGGGTTTCCAATTTGCAGATCCCACTCTATCCAAAGGCTTGCTGAAACCCATAATAGCAAAGCAGCATAGTGAAGAACCTTTCGTTTCGTGTTAGGTGTCTTCTCACGACCATTTCAAAAGCATATCACGTGGCAACTACCTCATGAAAAAGTAAATGACAAATAACAAATATAACAAAGCGTTGCCATGTTTCCACTAGCTGTGAGAAACAAATGCCTTCATGATTTCTCATCCACCAGAACACATCTGCACTGATGTACACACATGTGGCATGTGATCCAGCAGACACCAGCGCAACTGAGAAGCCATGCTGCCGGCTCCCAGCTCTGAGTCACTTAATTTTCATGACCCAACACTGAATTCTGGCAGCAGCCACATCTATTATCTTCCAGAAAACAAGTGTCATTCAGAAAACAAGTTTCAGTCACCAAAAACAGCCCCACCCGTGGCTTACGTAAAGCTCCCTGCTGCACTGAAGGCCTTCCTTTGGCTAAAAGAACATGTCGTTTGCAACTGTTTTTTCAAAACATAATATTAGGGTGGCTAGCTTCAGCATGAACAATAAAAACATAAGCGACACTTCACAGCAGTTACCATCAAGTTTAACACATATTTTCTCTTTCAGACAAGTCCCAATCTACGTGCATTTCTTGAGGAGTTTATTTCATATAGTTTGTATAATTAAGTAACATTATGAAAAATATTTTTCCATCAGAGGAATAAAAGCTTTTTCTTTTTTTTTTAACTGCATAATACATTGGGTCAGCACTTTATTATAAACACCTTTTTGTTAAGATAAAGGATATAGTCAGCCGAACTTTGACTACTGCTTATCCTAACATACTTCTTCGGAATTGATGCTGGTAAGTTTAAATAATTTTCTAACAATATATATGTATGATTTGAATAATTTCTCTTAGCTGCCATTACTTCTTTGTCCTTGTCATTTAAATAATTTGCTCGCTGTAACATAAAACATTTGCACTCCTGCATCCCAGTAGGTATTCCACCCGGAGTTTTAGTTATGTCTCTATTTTTATTTCAACTTCTAGCCTACTACTTCTAGGCACTGTTTCTGGAGTTTAACAAATCAAATAGAATTTGATTGCTGCTCTCACCAGACATCTCAGAAAAAGTGCCAAATAACAAATCTCAGCAAACACAAACCACTACATTTCTGCAAAGAAGCAAACTGATAAAGTAACATCATAAAATCTGCTCTTTTGTATGTCTCATTCTGAAAAAGAAATACAAATGCTATGCAGATTTCCAACTTAGCTGTATTCCCCTCATTTAAGGTATTTTGCAAGCATTCCTCCGTGGACAAACTATGTTTATCAAGTTTACAAATACCTTACTGGTGCCATCAGAAGATAAAAAAAATGAAACCATAGGGTTTCTTCTGTGCTGCGCACCACAGGTATTCAACAGAAACCTATTCAGGCCTAACCAGCCATTTTCCCACCTGCTTCCATGTTTTGCAAAGTTACAAAACTCACTTACATGTTATGTCAGAGAAGTTGAGGAATACATTACATACAAACAAAACGCACATCACTGGGAGCTCAACAAGGTATTGATGTTGAAGCCCAAAACAGTTGTTGCTTGGAATTACAGTAATTGAGTGCTAGTACTCACTCCACACCCGATAGAGATAAAATCCTGCTTCTAACTGAAAGAAATCAAAGGCATCATACACATTACGTGACCCAAGTCTATTTTCTGCCTCTTCTAGCAGAGATGTGTGCTTAGCATGCATTCTCTAGATCGCTGGTGCACTTTCAGATGCACTACAAGGGACACGAAGACAAAGCACGTCTTTAGCCTGATGATGGGAGAGGTCAGGACCATATACTGCCAGCACGAGCTGATATCTGCATTCACACTGTCTACAATGATGAGAAATAACTTAAGTATCTATATTTCTGCAGTATATAGAATTTGACAACGGGCCATACGTTGTCTAAGTACCTCCAGCTATTTTAACAGTAGGATCCAGTTGAAAGAGATGTTTCCCCTCTTTCAAAGAAAAGGCCTTAAATGCCCGTAGAAGGGCAGGTAGAGCATTTCAAGTTGCTAGCTCACTCTCTTCTTTACTGTTTCTTATTCGCCACTTCTGCTAAACCAAGCTCTAGCACTGTAAACCTGAATGTAGGGACAAGTAAAGCTACCACATCTGTTTTCTTCAATAAAGCTCACAACTCCAGCAATCACCTCCTCCTTCTCCTCACAAGTACTACTGAATTCTTTTGCTTTTTGCTTTTTAAATCCAACTATTGGCATGCTTGTTATACTTCCAAACGAGTGCATCCTTCCAAGAGAAGACTCCATTAACCTTCTCATGCTCAATAAAGATGAAGAAATGCATTAAAGCCCAGGCTTCACCTTCTCACAGATCAACCACAGAGGTCCACAGCATAAAACAGCAAAAACAGCCCACAGAAGTCTGCCGACACTCGTCAGCACAGATTGCTTGAAAAATTTTCACCACCTTTTAATCCATCCATCTTCAACTTAAAAATGAATATGACCACCCATAACTTGGTGTTCTTGCTGTCCCCAACAAGTGGGACACAGCTCAGAAAGCAAGCAACACTAGAAAGATGATACCAACTGGGGGTGGGGAGGAAACACCACCTTAAACAGAACTTTCTGGAGGTGGTGGGGGGAGATCTTATATGCAGTGATCTAAACTACACATATCTCTGCTTTATGACTATTTTAAAAAGTACAATCCAGGGCACAAATTTCTGCACAGATGACATCCTGTCTCTAAGCTCCAAAAATGCACTTAAGAACAGATAAGCACTGTAACCAGATGAAACCTCTACTTCTCACACATAATGACAGACACGCTGTTTGAGCGGGCAATCCCAATTATAACTGGGCTAAAACAACGTGAATGCGTTAACTTATATGCCCAACAACTATCTATCTTTAGAGAGGAAGGAAAAAAAAAAAAAAACCAAGGAAGATATGGAAGATAATCACACTGTGAGATAACATGCCAAGTCCCATACCAACCTTCAACACGTAAGACGCCTCCACACACCAGAGCAAAGGGGAGGACCCTTGCGAAAGGGGTCAGCATGATAGATCATTACAGCTACCTTACTAGACACAACTCTTAAATGTTGCTCCTTTCCACTTAAGTCATCCAAGAACTAAAAGCAATCAAACTACGGAACCCTTGACAGATGATATCTCAGACACCATGCATTCCTACGCTTTTCAGACAACAGTCCCTTCTTACCTGAAAAATTCTAGTCTTTAATGGATTGCATTTCAGCCAGATTCTTCTCAACATAGCAAAGCACTGAGAAGATCTATATGCAAAGTGCCAACCAGGTACAATAAAAAGAGACATCACTCTACAGAAACTTCTCGAGCTGCAGCTGCATTCACATCTCCTCCAGAAGCATCCTATACAGAGAGGCAAAATGCCAAAAAAGAATTTCAACAATTTGGCACTGGGTAGAATTTAGAAGCAAGGAGAAGTTTAGCACCAACTCCTCCAGCTTTTTTAAAGTAAGACAATGAAAGTCAAGGAAATAAATCCGGTCTCATTTACTGCAGGCAAGCTCTGTTGAAGAGCCCAAGTCTTGCTTCAGTGTTACCGCAGTCATTTGGACGAGCGAGGAAAACCTAATACAACCCCTGATTTCTATGCCACTGGAAAAAATAAGTGTTCCATATATTGTGCGTTTATGTTAAGTCAAGGCCAAAATTAAACTGAAAATGGAACACGAAAATTGTCGTACACGCTTGATGTTACCTTGCTCTTTAATTACTTCCTAATTAAATTTGCATTCTTTGATAATATCTACTATTATAAGTTGATGCTCCAAATGGAAATAAATGCTAATTCCCCCACCAAATGAACCATCAAAACCATGTACATTTAAATAGATTAGTAAAATTTATTTCAAGTTGTCTTCAGAACATTCTCATCTACTTAATCTTCAATTTACAAAAGTCTTTGCCAAGGATGCATTAATCCACAATCACCCATAAACAGTCTTCTGCTCTTAATAGCAGAATGATGCACTTCTTGTAGAAACAGATTGCAATCTGTCAGCGTTAAACTCAAGATGGTCCCTACATAGATATGCTGAACTGACTTGCAGGTCACCTGCGACACAACATTTCATTAATTAAATTGCTTGATAAGAAGCATTATCTTTTTACATAGAGGTTTTCAAATTAAGTAATTGGGTCTTAACGTTGCAGCCCTATGACTCCTACCATAGAAATACTGGATGTTCTTTACACCTAAGTACAGAATTATATAGGCTGGAAGGTATCTATGAAGGTCAGGTGGCCTAACCTTTGCTCAGCACAGGGTCAGCTTAGATCAGGCTGCTCAGAGGTCTAGGTGGAAGCATGGAAATCCCATTACCTCTTTGAGAAACGAACTCCAGTGTTTGACTACCTCTGCCTTCATGGTGTAAATTTTTATCCTAGTTGTAATTTACCATGTTGCTACTTGTGTGCAGTGCCTCTCATCTTATCCCTGTGCATGTCTAACAGGATAAGGATAGTCAAACTTTCTACAGTGGCCACCTCTTCAAAAATAAAGATTAGTGATCATGTACATACTTTATAAATTGATCAAATACCAAAAGACAGGGCCCTTAATCAGATCAGTCAAATACACATTCAAGTAGTGAGTCTGTATTGTTTATGCAAGCTATTATTTTATTTATGAAAAAATAAAATAAACCTTCATGAACACACATACCATTTTGCTACATCAAATCGGAAACAAAAACTAGAAAAATAGAGAGGGGTTCTCTGTTTATTTCAGGAAGCTAATGCCTTGCTAATCCTTTAGCTCTCCATGGGAATGAATAAAACCCTCTGGATACAGAGACAAACCCTGATTATCTAAATCACTGGTATCTAAAATTCTGAAATCCAAAGGTCAGATACCTCCCCAGAGGACAGATGTTCTGGCAACCCTAAGAACAGATAAACTACCTTGATAATATTTGGAGGCTTACAACACAATTTTAAGTACTATGTCCAATTTTAAGTACTATGTCCAATTGCCTCAGTGGTGGAGGCATGGTTGGGGTTTTTTTGCCTTTTTTTTTTACTAAAAGAAGTGTGCAAGTTGTTCCAAATAATAAAATCAAAAGTAAATAAAGATTTTTCCCCTCTTAATTAGTGTCTACATGCTAGCTTGCTCAATATAGCTACGCTCACTGATGTTATATTGCATAATGTAATCAATATATCACTATGCTATCCCAGTCATTAATTCCAAGCTCATATTCATTTTTATTTACTTTAATTAATGACAAAGTTACAATTTCCTAACAAGGACTGAAGGCTGACCTATATTAAGAGGTGCCACAGGCTACTGGCAAACCAAAGATGAAGCCAGGCTTTTCAGAGCACTGCATGGTGGGAGGACGAGAGACAACAGGCATAAATTGATACAAGAGAGTTTCAGACTTCATATAAAGAGAAGCATTTTTCCCCCCCAAGGACAGAGAGGCACTGGAAGGGGGGCCCAGAAAAGCTGTGCTGTCTCCAGACTTGGGGGTTTTCAAGATTTCAGGATCAAGCTCAGTGAAACTTGGTCCCATCTCACAGCTGGTCTGTCTGTGAGCAGGAAGTTGGACTACAGGCCTGCCGAGGTTGCTTCCAACCTGAGAGACCACGAGAGGTTCTCTTCCCCACTGTCATGTATACAGTCAGTCAATCCCAGCATCCCATTCTAACATTTCATGTTCAAAGTCAGTTGATTTACTGCTCTACTTTCCCAAATCTCTCAACCGGACAGATTCTTTTAACTCTGATCTACAGTCTTCAGCTTCCTGCCCATTCTTCTACTTTACAACACGGAAGTACCCTTTCCACCAGTGGACATAGTTTCCTTTCTGGGCATCTCCTTGGGGGCCAGAGTAACAGTCAAGAAGTCTGCAGTAAATGAAAAACAGAAGGCAGAGAACAGAAAGCAAACATACTGTAGGACACGTAGGGCAGAGAACAGGCTCTCCCAAGCATACAGACCTCCTGACTAGCAGAGACTTTTGTATTTGACTCGCATCCCGACCTAGAAGATCCAAGCAGGTTCCTCAAGAGCTGTTCCAGCTGCCATGTCCTGCAGTAACCGAGTCCTTTGACAAGTTTTTCTCCAGCATCCCCACTGTGGGGGCAACATTTTGACCTGTGCTAACAATCTCTCCTTAACAAGGATGACAAAAAATCATGGCATGGCAACATTTCAGTGGCCCTACCTGGAGTTAAGTCAAGTCCAGAGTACTGTCCAAAAGCAGCTGCCGTGGTGAGCTGCCTTTGACAACAAAACAGCTATTTGTGTGGTGCTGTATTTCAGGTAACATCTTCATAAGTGCAAGAGCTGACATTGCATTAAGTTAGCCCTTACCTCTGTGAATCTATGTGCCACAGATAACAGAGAAATTCTGCCACAGATAATGGAGAAGTAGCTGTGCTTCCTGGCCAGCAGCTCTAGTCTACATACATCTCCTCAACAGTGTCCTCACCCAAAAACCTAGAACAAGGCTTCACAACATGCGCAGCACCAAGCCACTTGCTCAGTGTGTGTTGAGTGAACGCAAAACTAGGGCAGCAGGCAAAGAGGTAGCAGCTCTCCAGGTAACTGGCCAACCAGGCTGCACGTTTCCCACCATTCCTCCTGCTCTGGGCTAAGCATACTGTTTTTAGGCTGCGTGCTGCACAGCTGGTGTCCAGGTATTCCCAAGGATGAGAAGAAACAGATTTGCAGAGGAGGTTTCATTTCTGGGTTGCCAGCCAGCTATTTCTGTTCTACAAGAACTCCTTTCTGGCCAACGACCTTGGACTTGAAGCCTTGAAGTGCATGTATCCCAAGAAATTATTTCCTCTCTGCTAAAATTAATGTTACTGTTCTCAGAAGGTTTCTGCGTCACATCTCTTTTTGCTACAGAATTTTGCCAACTCAGACACAGTTAAGGCAATAAGCAGTCTGACGACCAAAAGTATAGATCAGTATATATTTAAATGTTTACATATATCCTAAGGATTCTGTTCAATGTTGCAACTGAACAAGTTGAAGGTGATGATATCCATGATTCCTAACAATAAAAGCTTTCTTATTTATCCTATCACATACTACACCAGGAATCTTCAGTTCCTAGAGTCTGTTTCCAAAGCACAAGTACAGCTATAAAATGTTTCTGTAGCTGTTGTGGTGCTAGCCGTCTCATCCCAATTTGCCAGCCTTCATCAGAAGAGTGCTGCAGAATTCTGATTCTCATCTTGCAGAAGAGTCTATTTACTCAGTTCCTTGAACTCCCATCGGTAATCCACAGAGCACTGGAACAGGCTGCCCAGAGAGGTGGTGGAGTCTCTGTCTCTGGAGACATTCAAAATCCACCCGGACTCGTTCCTGTGCAACCTCCTCTAAGGTGATCCTGCTCTGGAAGGGGGGTGGGACTAGATGATCTCCAGAGGTCCCTTCCAACCCTATGATTCTATGGTTCATACTCTGTGAGTTTGCAAGGCTAGGATATACTCGGACAGCCCTCTTCAAGTCCAAGTCATGTTTAACTTAACTGCAGTAACAAGGCATATTAGAAAAAGAACATTAAGACAACAGTTTCCATCAATGTCGATTTTACTGCTCAGTCTACCACTTTCTGATGGTAAACGAGATGATGCCTTATTCCAGTAGCTACCTGGAAACAAGGAAATTTACTGAACTACTACCATCATCCTGATAGGAGAGAGACGTTCTGAATATTGTCCAAGATTATTCATCATGTTCCTGGGAGAGCTCGTTCTGCAGACTGCCTGCAAAGTCCTCACAGCTTTGTGTTTTGCCTTCTTGGCAGCTGCCAGGGATCTCATTTTGAATCAAACTTTTCCCATCTTGACCAGCTTAATGTAAGTGTTAGAAATAAATTTTTTAAAAATCCCAACAAGCACCAACAGACTAAAAGAATACTGAATAGCCAAATAACTGTTTCAGCCTGCAATGTAAAATCAAAGAGGGTCCAAAGTAAAAGGTCATCTTTTCATTTAGTGACCCCCAAGTTGAACAGAAGACTAGCTCCCGCAGCCATTTGGGGGAGTCTGATCTCCCCGTGCGGCTTATCACTAGCACTTAATATACTAACCTAATTGATTTTTCCTTTTTCTTGAACTAAAGGGAAACTAAGGTACTGGAGATCAAGTCCTAAAAAGAAATAAAAGAAGCGTAAAAATGAAGTCAGTCTACAAAAATTATGACCACGTACTTCTTTCTCCTTTTTCAGAAAGTAGCACTGAGCACTTGAAACATGCTAGTCTGAGTTTCTCAAAATGGCTTTACTTTACAACTGGGAGAGCTCAACAGAACGCTCAGTTCACAGGCTTTAATTTGTTCAGGCATCACAGCTAAATTTTCATTGTGTGCATATTTAAAGTATTTCCACACGGTGCATCTCATCCTGTTAAATTCACATTCAAAACTCAAATCAACTTTCCTCAGTGTCTCCCCAGACAATCTCTTCATTCCTCAGTTCATTCATCGCGTTTTCCTTTCTTCTTAGATGTTAGATCCAACAGAGATCCCTGACCAACAAAGATATCGCTCCTGATCATTATTAACTTCAATCAGATTTAGACTAGATAATACCCATTTTTATGCTCCAATTAACAGTGTAACTAGATGAATTGCCCAGCAATCCTAAGAAGTTGAAAGCAGAAGAATGCAGATAACAGATTTAGTTTTCAATGTTTTCTTTCTGTCCAAGCATGCATTCCACAAAGAGAACTCATTCTGACAAGACTTCAGACATGAAGTCTTTACACAAAAAAACCATGGGTGAATTAAAGCCTTCCCTTCAAAGCGCAAGATCTGTAAAAAGACTCAGTAGGAAGCAAGTTTCAGATCCAGGCCATTTCAAATGGCTAAGTTTTAACACATGCCCAAGAAAAAAAAATATTATTAAAGACACTGAATGACTTAAGTCAAGGAAATGTCACTTGCCAACATGAAATAGTGATGTCTCTTCAGTCATCCAGTAACCTCACTATTTGAGTGGTCTGTATGGTCAACCATGAAGAAGTATCTTAAGAGAAAAGTATCAACAGATCATAATTTTAACTCTTTTTCCACAGTTATCCAGTTCTCCCTGTTATCATGGGCACAGAATCATATCTTTATTAGTCAGTATTTCTAATGGATTTGTAATATTGAGTTTGTGTATGTGTGAATTTTAAGTTTCCACCTAGACTTTTGTCATTGGTTGGGGGTGGTTGGTTTGGTTTTGTTTTTTTGCTGATGGAGGGAGATGGGACAACATTTAGGAAGAGGAATATAGCAGCTACTTGATGATACACCTTGACCCTTCCCTCCCCTTAACAGATTCTTACTCAACTTGCTCAGAATATAATTTGAATAACCTCTTCTTCCTCTGCCTGTGAACCACCAACATCATTTTTTACAATTTTGTCCTCTACTATCCGTCTGGAGTATTTTCCAAATGAAAAGGAATCCTACTACTCTTCTATTAACTGCAACCTAAGTCGGTCGCTTTTTTTTTCCCTATTGCAGTTAAAACTACTCAAAAATTCTGCACTAGAAATATCAGAATACATCAGAAAAAACACGATCCTGGCTAAAATTATTTGTGCCGTAACCAAAGTATACCAAAAATAATGCCCCTAATGAAAAAAGAAAACCACCCCAATGCCATAAAATTTTATCATCATTCTACTACATAAGAAATAAGTGAACATGAAGTAAAAAGAAGCTAAAAACTGGTGAGGTATAAAAGTTGACTGTTAACACTATTTAAACTCTTGTTTATTTCTGTTCCAATTTATTTTTTTTTTAAAAAGTGTCCTTACAGTTAGTTTGATAAATATCATTAAAGACACTAGCTAACCATAATCTGATGGCTGCAGATTCCTAACAATTCCGTAAAGAACTGTCACATTTGGCTTGCTGCCCACAGCATTATAATAACTGTAATAAACCAAAGTTTGTGTGGTGTTACTTTGAAGGAATTGGGCTTTTCACAACACAATCACAAGTCTTTAAGTTCTCTATGATGAAACGAGGAGCACTGCTGAACATTGCAAGGTACCAGAATAATCATGTTTACAAACTGAGATTTATTTAAACTGAGCTCAAGAAAGGTATCGCAGAATCAGGAAATGCCGTACAAGATAAGTCATTAAGCTTATTGATGCCACCACCTTCCTAGCTTATAAGGACTTCACTTTTTTTTTTTTTTTTTAAATAAAAAGCTTAACCAAGATACTAGACCGGCACGCTTTTCAACTTCCAAACACCAGAGACTATTATATTGCAACCCAGGTATGTCAGGAGATCTCAAGCTGGAATTTGTTTGTTTTAAGAGATCAATTTCACCAATAATATTTTGCCTTCTTTGCAATGAAACGTCACCACCTCGGTTCTCTTCCTTTTGAAGATCTGAAGTGTAAATACCCTTTAAATGGAAAGATCAAGTACCACTCTTGATTAAAATTCTTTGAGGCCTCTCCTTACCAGGTAACACGATTGAGATTTACTCTTACAAGAGTGAAAGTGCAAGGAACAGATTAGTTTTAACTCTCTTTTAAGAGGACTAACATTTCATGGATATGTCCTTAGTAGCTAGTTATGTAGAAAATCCAAACAACACTGAACAGGAGAGACATTAGAGATTGATCAAGAAATTCTTCAAGAATACCACTGAACTTGAGCTGCTGTTCATTTCCAGTGCGTTCCTAATACAATTGTAAATTGATTCCAACACTTACCTCCAACTTGTTAGATGCACATGTAGAATTACAATTTTCCATTGCCTTCAACAGAAAATAAACTCTCCAGTAATCAAATTCAACAGTGCACTGAAGCTCAAAAAGAAAAGCGGAGATTTAGGCAACTGCAACTTGGAAGAGAAACGACCAGACTCAAAAAGGAAAATAAAAATCTTTTCTCCAAAGCAGCAAAGAAACATCTTCCTCTTAAATTCTTCAATTTCTAAGATTTCTGGCTCACCTGATGACTGCTTTGGAAAACAGTAGTATGAAAAAAAAGCCCTTTAATTTACTAATTCATACTAGACCTTGTCAAACACACCACTACAACCAGAGAGTCACACACTAAGTTATGCACGTATTCATTGAAACTGCTAAAAAAGCAGTTAAATCCTTCTTGAAGATCATATCACTTAACACTAGATGAATCAATTGCAAGAACGACATCTAGAAAGGAGAGACGTGGAGGCAAACAATAAACATTCCAGGAACACACCGATTCAAATAATCGCCTCTTTTCCTGCAGCAGACAGGACAGACATAGACTCCTTACAAATCACTACACTGTATGTTTTTAAAGAATCACTATTATTTTGGAATTAAAATAAGTTCTTGGGCAAATTCCTGAACTAACAGGTTTGTATTTCAAAAAGCATCTGACGTACTTCTCAAGTCTAGGTTAAATCATGTGTGTATTGACTTCCATTTCACTGTCCTTCAAATGTTTGGTTTGGTACTCGGAAATACTGTATACACAAATCTGACACAAAGATGTTTTGTGCAGGATCATAACGTGCTCTTTTCCAAACAAAGTGTTTTGAGCCAGGTCTTCTCTGACCTTAAGGAGCTAGCAAGTTACAGACTGATTTCCAAATTTCCTCCATTACTTTATTTAACAAAAAACAAACAAACAAAAAAAACAACACCAAAAAAAACCAAAACAAAGCCAAAACATCCATTTCATGGCCAGATATGACAGATCCTAAAAGCCACAGAAATCCGGCTTGGAGAAGTCCTGAGGTCACTAGGAAGAACTCTGGGATAAGGATCACAGAACATCTCAGCTGAGAAAGTCTGAAGAACGATTTCAAAATTCTCAATGAAGTTACAGGACTTACATAAGCACTACTTTTGGGAACTTGGCATTAGACCAGTGAATCCCCACCGCCATGGTGACAAAGAGCTAGCCATGATATGCAGCTGTTTTGTTTCGTTGGTTTTGGGGTATTTTTCCAAAAAAAATCTTTGCAATCCTTCCCTCCTCACCATTACTTTCTGGGATTCCCCAGTATCAGGAGCTCTGATAAAGTACAACTGCATTTGCGGGGCTGAGGTATGAACTTTGGCAGAGTCTTCAACAGCAATGGAAATAATCAAATAACTCAGTGACAAACATGGCTATCAAAAATGGATTGAATATGCATAGCTAGGCGAGGCTATGCCTGAGAAACACAACATGGAAGCCAGAACCCAATGTTCCTGCCGTGAGAAATTCAGGGGGTAGAGGTATGAGTAGACAGGATTGAAGCTTGGTTCATTACACATCCAGTCTTCCAGTTGCAAAAGAGAACGTCTTCTGTATGCCTGGTCTCTCTAAAGCAGACTGAGGAATACCGTCACTGAAAGAAAAGAAATTCCAACGAAAATAGCTCAGACCAAAAGGACCACAATTTCTTACAAACGACAGCACTTTAAAAAATCAAGACAACTTGCTATCTCTCCACAGTACAGACACAACGAGCAAGAAAATGCATCTTTTGCATTCCCTATAATTATTTAGCATAAGATTTACAAACTAAAGCACCTTAAACCCTTACCCTCAATTTATTTCTTGGCATAGGACACTAAGCGCTAGAGCCTATTTATGACTGATACAGATCACATTTGACACAGAAACACAAGCAGTATATCAAATAGGTATCACAGATCAACTATTATTTCTCCTCTGTTGGGACCTGTATGTGGTATACTCTGTTCATCTGTAAGCAGAGAACAGTGTTGCAGTCTAAAAGTCTATCATCTCTTGTCCCGCCACCCAGTATTGTCCAGGCAGGTTTCTCAATGTTAATCATGGATCAAAACAGCCTGTCTACGGTCACTTAAGCTCACAGGAAGCCATGTAACTTGAAACAGAAACAGCATGACATAAAACTGAACTGAAAATGAAGTGTGAATAGGGTAAGATGTACAGCATTTTTATAATATATCAATTGCCTTCATTACACTGCAGTGAGATCACTTGGCTGTAAAAGCATGAGATTTACAACTACCTCATCTTATACACAGGAGCACTGTATTTTATTTTGTGATCCCTGGGAGGGGTGAAGGGTGGAGAGACAATTAAAATTTCACTCAGGCCCACCTTTTGAAGGAAGAAAAAAACGCCGGCTGTTTACATGCTTCCAATATCATGAGAAAATGAACTAGTAGCTTTTGACCTTAGATTCAAGGGAGGCCATTTGCAATACCATTTCATTTAGATCCAAGCAAATGCCTTTTCTTATATATCCATAAAGCATCAAGCAGTTTTACTTCTCGTGAAAAAATTAATTTCTCTATATATTTCATACTTTGTGTGATTTACCAGGGTGGTTTGATTTTGCAGCATACTGAATTGAAGAATAAACCCAAACAAGCCACTGCCTCACTGGCACTGGAGAGAGAAGGAAACAGCAACACAGGAAAGAAAATAACTTGTTCACAAAAGAAGCTGGGGGGGGGGGGGGGGTTGCCAAGAAAAGAAAAAAAAAAAAAAGCAGCAACCAGAACATAAGCAGCTGGTGCTCAGGGACTAGGAAGGACTTTGGCTCCACAATAACAGGATCAGTTGCATAATCGCTGCTGCCTGAGAAGTTATACAATGTCCATCCTTCTCCTCATTAGGAAAACAAATAAGCAACAAAAAAGTCCTTTTAGCGCACAGCAGCTAATAAATGAATTACCACATGTTAAATACTACTAAAGAGAAGGCCCTCTGTAGTTTCAAACATTACTTTTTAGCTTAGTGGAACATAAAACATTAAATTAACCCTTACTAAAACCATCTTATTTCCCTAAAAGCAACATGTCCTAACACCAGTGCCAAGACACAAGAATCTACCACCTGGCTTTTCCAGCCCTGCTCTCAGAAGACATGTTCATATTGGAGAAAGCTGTCTCTTAAGGCTAAATTGCATGAAAGGCGACCTTTCCTGTTGCTGCAGAACTTTGTGAATTCTGTGGCTACCTTGACACTTGAACTGGAACCAAACTACTGAAAAATCCGAAACACTAACACAATTCTAATTCTATAACTGGATATTTTGCAGATACTTACAGCAGAACTGGCAAAATATTCAGAAGAGAAATGGAGACAAATCAACCTACAAGGAACAACACATCACTGAAGAACGAGCAGGAAAGAGTTTTTCCTGAGTGGTTACGTATTGTGCAGACCTGTACGCTGTGGCATTGCACAAGAATGAAAGTGCGGTTTGACTCAAGGATGAAAGACCGTGAAGATACTGCATGCTGATTAAGAGGCAGCTGAATTTTAGCTTGCCAGGACTGAATCCATAAAGATAATTCTAGCCTAATTATAGCCCTCTTGTTAAGGACTTGGACCAAAAGAACAAAAGTTCTATCTCCTCATCTAAAATTTGCATTTCTCTATGATTATCTCTTTTCTGCTCTAAGTCTTGTCCATTTGGTTCTTCTTACCTCTGGGTCAGAAGGTTTATACCTCCCTGCCGTGATTTGGGCTCACAGCCCAATGCTGCTGCATTGCAGAGTCAGCAAAGACATGATGCAGCAATATTCCTGAATTCCTTCAGATGTGGAAGTACATGTCATTGCTGACAAACCCTGAAAGCCATACAGATGAAACTCAGAGGTCCCATGGCACTTCAGAAAAAAGCAAAAAAAACCATGACAACAACACTGAGATGGACATCTTAGCCATTTTATGCTCTGTTGTTATTTTCTATCTAGTGTCCAGAATATTGCAAAATTCACTGATTGTGCAAAGACAGAACAAACATTCACTCTTCTGCTCACCTCTACAACTCCAAGCGTTACACCCTGTGCTGAGCACAAACCACTTCAGCACCAATTGCAGGAATCAACAGCTCCCCTTAAAGAGAAGGGGAAATATGAGGATCCATGTTGCAGTGGAAGCACAGATCAATCAAAGAAGAGATACCTAACGTATATTCCCCATAAGCACCACTCCAGCCTGTCAGATGCTGGGTAAGCAGATGGATGAGAACGGAACCATCTCTAGTCAAGGCCAGGCTGGATGGGGCTTTGTGCAGCCTGGTCTAGTGGGAGGTGTCCCTGCCCATGGCAATGGGGTTGGAGCTAGATGATCTTTAAGGTCCCTTCCAAATTCCAACCCAAACCATTCTAGGATTCTATGAGAGAGAGAAGCTCCAACCCGAAAGCATGCACAAATGAACATGCTGGCCACGACACAGATTGATTCTGTATATCCAAGATATTCAGGGACCAGCAATAACAGAAGGACCCACCCTTCTCCGCTTAACTCACCAGTCCTGGACTTGCCTCAGGAAGGTGATACAGACGCTATTCTGCCACACCAGCCTCTTGCCATCACTACACCTGAAGCAGACTGTCTTGACCAGTTACAATTTCTGAAGCCATGGCCAGGTCAGGGCAGCATTTCACTATCAACCACCGTAACAGGAGAGTAGCACATTTCAAACTCCACTTTTTTGTTTTTGTTTTGTTTTTGTTGGGTTTTTTTTCCTCCATATTAGGTATTGCTGCAGATGGCAATAATCCAATCCTTAAAGCCCCTTATTGTGAATATGCTACAATGCAGCATAGCTTTATCTATAACGTCTCAGCTCTGAATTAAATATGCCACTTAGCTTTCCTAATGCTTCTGCAAGAACTCAGAATTTTGATTAATGACCTGCTCTGCACCAAGTGCCCCTTACACCAATTTAATCAGCAGTCCCCTCACTCCCCTCCTGGCTCTCCGGCAAATGCTGTGAACAATTTCAGGACATGTGAACATTCAGGACTCAGGAGACCCATTTTACCTGTTCAAAGAGTAAAGCAACTCCAGCCCACTCTTAAAACACTACTGTACACTAATCTGAGTTCAACCGGAACAGCTACTGTGTTTGATGAGTGTGATGCCCTACCCTGTGGAGAATACAAGAAGATCTGACAACACCACCCCTACCCTAGCCCCCATTCTTTTTTGCTTTGGTGCTAAGAAAGGAGGAGAAAAAACACAAGCATAGAGTGCTCCAGGACTCCAACATGCAAAATCTGGCACTGTTAATAAATTTACTTATGAGATAGCTATCTAAATGCTGAGAACTAAGCAAGCCAGAAAGCTCACATGCTAAGCTCACAATGCTACTAACTGTGCTACCCACTTTCTAACGCACAGGAAAATGGTTTACATAAAAAGATGTGTCTTATTAGTAAACTCACACATCTAAAAGATAATCAACTTAAACGACTCACTTTTTAGTTGTCTAGGATCGCTCTACAGTTGATGATTTCCAATTAAACAGCTCTTTGGAAGTATGTCTTCAAACCAGCATCTAAGGTAATGGGAATCAAGCACCTGTAAAAGACAATTATTTCCTCCCAGGGCTATAAGGGCACCTACACAACTGTCTTGATTTTGGACAGCTGGGTCCAACACACTTAGGAGAAGTGAACTCCACCCTCCACGTGTCTCAGTTGATGAGCAGTTTCTTTTAATTTAATCACTCACTATCGGGTATCAAATACTTCAAGTCTGTGATGACCTTTTTTTTTTCCCCCAATGAAGAATGGAGAGACAACTAACTTAGACTCACGGCAAAACCCCTCCTAAGCCACTAGGCTTTTTACATCCAGGAAATTTGTCTTTAGCTTTTGCAAATATAATTGAGACTCATTCTGGGTCCCAACAAAATTTCCCAATTAAATTAAAAATATTTATTTCTTCAAAGGGGGAAAAGAGAAAGGAAGAAACTAGAAGGAAAGAGAAAAGGAGAAAAAAAAAGGAGCAATGATAGGCAAAGTAATTAGCAGTGACATGTTAAAATTACAAAATTGAGCGGGCGAGTTCTGGATGCAGGAGAAAAAAAAGCAGATGCTTCCAGCAGACATGAAGGAGGTGCAGAGTGGAAGACAGACCACAGTTTTGTGGACACACAAGTCCTGAAAACCAATTTACTTAAACCACTAGAAGCTCAAACACACACGTTCAAATATGATTATTCCTGCTTTATAACCCTAAAGCTTAAGTTTGGGGAAGAGGTCAAAAAAAAGTTAAAGCAGCAATAACATAAAACAGTGAAAATAATGGTCATTTGATTTTCCCTTTAAACCATTAAAAGGCTTTTGCCTGCTTTGTCAGTAGCATACTCTAGGAAATCCCAAAGCTTACTATGTTTTGACCTAAAAAGAACACAAACACGAACATAACATACCATTTCCTAAACTTGTCAAGTCTCAACAACTACTCCCCTGCCCAGCAAAAAAAACAAACATAAAACTTTCATCCTTACATCATCCCAGTCAAGATGATTTAAGAAACTAACGCAAAGAAACAAAATTAGGATTTATGTATCTTGTACAAAAGTCAAGTTCTTCAACTCACTGATCACCAATCCTATGGACAAAAGGGAGTCAATCCAGATTCTACAAATCAGAAACAAATATGCTGATTGCAAATTACCTGTGCATGTATACGCGAAAGATTTAAGTCCAAAAAAAGCAGTAATATTCAGAATGTCAATGCTATCCTGAATTTAGATGAACTGAAATTATCAGCACAATTAAGGGAAAAAAAAAAAAATCTATTTAGTCTTCAGTGTATTCTCCCTTTGATTTTCACTGATAATTAAAAAGATCTCCATATTTAAAAAAAAAAAAAAAAGGCAGGGATAGGGGAGAGTTTTGAGAAGGGTCTGAGTGTATCAGCTCATGCTGCTATCTCTGGTTTCTCCCTTGCTTTGAACCATTTCCAGGAGGACACTGGAGGAATTATCTGTAGCAACCTTTTTCCAAGCAATATTTTGGCATAAATCCAAAGCATTTGTTTTAAAACTGAAGCCCGGCAGACTGTATCAGCAATGGACCTGTAGAAGGTCCACAACACAGTTTCGAAAGAAGAATTTTCTTTCAAAGGCAAATCAGGAAGGACATACAATTGAAATTATGACACACACAAAAAAGATACCCCCAAAACCAGCAGAATGGATAAATGAATGCTCTGGCAAACCAGCGCGCACGTGCACACACACACACACAGTCGCCTTTGCTTGCTCTCATAAGCAGAGCTTTTTGCAAGAGCAGAGTATCAAAACAAGCCAAAAAAGGAAAGCAAAAAAATGCATTTGTTTCATTTAAAGCACTCCCAGGAGCAACAGTAGCACACGTGCCAGACTTACAGGAACAGACACTGCAAGAGAAACACTGTGAAACAGAGATGGGTCACTAACTCTCATTCTCTTACTTGTGGCAAGCTGACACATTCCTTCCCTCTGCCTGCCCAGACTTGTCAGCGTACCACTTGGAAGCAGCTGAAAAACTTACAACGATGTTGATAATGTAGAGCACACATTCAGATAGCACCTCCTCCTCTATCAACCAGTGGTGACACCCAAAGGAAAAACAATTACCATCCAGCAGGAGGTGCCCAAAAGGGACTGGTAATAAGGGGGCAGGGCATCACTAACCAGTGAGATGAAGGAAGGAAGGAAATGAAGAGTAGGAATAAAAACTCAGGGTGCATTAAGAGCAAACAGCTTCAGAGGTGGAAAACAAATATTCCCTCCCGAAATCCCCAAACTTTTTTCTTCAATTAAAGAGCAAGGGCAAAAACTACGTCTACGTCCAAGTGGGACCAACTACTGCTATTTCCTAAACTGAAAGAAGATGGGGGGGGGGTGGCGGGGAAGAGTATTGCACGATGAGTGCAACACAATTTTCTTACGCTTGCAAATCCACCAGGAGAGTTTCTCTAGAAAGCTCAGAAGAAAAATAGCTTTCCAAGAACTACTGTGGTACCAATGGCACTGCTTTGTCTCCACGTCCATCTCCCTGCCCTGTTGACAAGACAACCAGCAGAGTGGAAACCAAAAAGAAACAAACTGGTTTAGTCCTGGGAGGACCCCATATTCTGAAACCATCTGACATGCTTAAACTATTGGTGGGGGGACGACAAACACAACACCACACACAACACCACCACCAAACACACCACCACAAAAAACCCCATCCATCCAAACAAAAAAAAAAAAAATCACCACAAAACAAATAAAAAATCCCCAAAACCAATCCCCTTCAAGCCCTCACCTATTGTGTAGACTAATAAAATTTCTACATTTTTGAGACTGAATTATAAGTGACTACGATCATTTTGTTTAGACAAGCTATTTTAGTTCAGATTTTCCAGACGTCTTTCCCAAAGACATTTATATTTGCTATCTCACCCACATTATTAAATAGATCATTTTGAGATAAACATGGTCTCCTCACATGAATATACTCATTCACTACCAAAGCTGGCACATGCTGCTCAGCATCATTAAACTGATACCTTCGGCTCAGCAACTTTGCTTTAATCACATTAAAGATACACCAGCTAATACAACCAATATATTAACAGAAGCCAATAATTCATGCATCTGAATGAACACACAGGGGCTAACTGCTGACTGACACCATTATACGGATCTCTTTGTAGACAAGGCACCTTCTAACATTATCCATTTTAGTACAGTCAAATGCACAGTTACATACTAGGAACCAGAGTAGGAAGGAGGGACTCGAGTACATAAAGCACAGATTGCAAAAGGATAACCAAAAAGCCCACGGCAACATGAGTTACACGACCCTTGGATGCAGTGGGAGGCACCCCTGGGTTACGGGAGACGGGTGAGGAAGGAGGGGAGGGTTTTAACGCAGGCAAGAAATACTACTCTCTATACCAGAATGCAGACAGACTACCCTGAGACATCTAAAGGTGATTCTTCTTAAAGGATCTTAAGCTCTAGAGGACAACTAGAATACAAATAATGACTACCAATCACTTAAATATATTTTATTTACCACTGAAAGCTAAATTTATTACTGAAGGTCAAGAGAAAGATAAAAAGAGACTGGGTCATCTTCTCTGTATGCAGATCGTATTTACCTAGCACAGGGATCTCTGACCTAGCGGATAATGGTATTACAACTACCAGATTCTTCAAAAGACAGTTGTTTTTAATGAAGAGAGGACACCACAAAAGATGTCAGGCACTGTAATTACGCTCCTCCAGTACACATACTTTTCAGATCTTGCTCTGAAACATCCAAGTTCTCAGTCCCTTTCTCTTTGCCTCCTTTTCCTTGCCTTTTTATTGACAAAATATTTAATTTAGACTAGGTTAGCTATTCATCAAGATGAATCAACAAGACCTTGCACAACAAATAGCAGAAAATAAGAACAACCTACTAAGGGGTATAAATTTTGAGAGAGTATTGTATTTTTAGTACAAGCCTCCAGCTCACAATGAAGTTTTGCCATCTTCTTCTTCCCAGCCCTGTTCAAAATACTCTGTTAGGTCTTAGGAATCCCATCTCAGGAACACTCATTACAAATGATATAAAGAAGAGTGAGAAGCCTACTTACTAACATCAAAATACTTAAGCATAGCAATGAAAAAGAAAGGGAGGGTTAGAACACCACTTTCTTTCTGTAAGATAGAAACAAGGAACGGCATTAACACAATACGCATAAATACATATGGATGTGTCCTGCCATTTATTGTCAGTTCATAAATAAGAGGGGAAGACACTGAAAATGGGAAACAGAAAGCTGCAATGATAAATTAGAAGAAACTCATGTAATGAAACTCACTACAACTCCTACAAAGTCTGCTATAATTAAGGAAAAGCATTATTCCTCTACTGGACACAATGAACACTGCCGTATTTCCAACGAACAGTGTTTTAAAAACACAACCATAAACCCCAATGGGCTGAGGAGACCAGTCACTTAAGCAGCAGCTTCCCCTACGAACAAATGATTTCACCTATCAGCCACAAAAAACTGTCCTTCCTCCAGCCTGTGAATCTTCTGGGGCTGCCCAGCATCAGACTCACTGCTGCCAGACAGGTCATGAACAGCAGCAAGGCCTGTGCTCCACATGCCACCCTATATTATTGCACTAATGTGCAAAGCCTAGAAACGTGTATTTCCAAGGACTAAAGCGAACAAGTGCCACTCTTCTGTCTCAATACAGTTCAGCCTAAGTGCTATTCTAACAATACCTTATGAGAGAGCTGGAGGGCAACAGAAAACTTGTTTTTTACCCCAATGCTCAGTGTCACAGCGAATTGGTAGAAACAAAATCCTCATGACTAGTTTGCCGGACTACTTTTTTATTCTTTTCCTACAAAAATACTTAACTGTTGTTACTGAAGAAACTGGGGGAGAAGGGAAGGGGATCTATTTTGCTAGTTTTACTTTTTGTTGGTAGATTTTACTTGTTAACTGGCAAACTGGCCATGGCCATATAAGTAGTCATTAACAAGAAGGTGAAAAGAAAAAGGTCAAGTATTCTTGGCAAAACAATTCTACAAAATTCTTCAAGATATCTGCAGACAAATACCTCTTGCCCAGTCTAAAGAAATGGTAGCAATACTTGTATTAATGAGAAAATAACAGACAAATAATAAAAGTCTTTATCCAGTCTCCATTTTCCTTTCATGCAGGCAAAGCTATCTTCCCAAAACATTTATACTGAAAACTACTCATGGAGAATATTCATATGTTAACAAGAAAATGCAACGCTGTGCATACACCACAATTTTTTTTTCCTTTAAATATCAAGACCGTCCATTAATCCCAAGCAATGCAGTTCTTCTAAACTAAAAGGGTTATTCAGAAGCCTTTTTTTCCAAACGTTATTTAATGCTTTAACAAGAAAGTATGACTTACGACCAATGTTTTTTCTGTGTTCCAAGTTAATACTAAACTTTCAGTCAAGTCAGGGTGTTCCTAAGAGAGAGTTCCTGCCCCCCTCCCCCTAATTAACTACAGGCTTGTTTCCTTGAACATACACCCTGAGCAAAGTAAAAGGGTCAAAGTACACTTACTGTTTATAATTAATTTGTTTAAATTTACAAAAAGCAGCCTGCTTTCTCCTCGGCAGAGGTAAGAGCCTTCCACATGCTGTGCTAACTTTCCAATGAGGTTTACATTAGCCGCTGACCTCATGGCCACTGACACTAGTCACTGCTGCCCATCACTCCAAGAACAAAGCAACAGACCAGTTATAAGCCCAATGGTGAAAAACAGTTACAATAAATTATCTAGTACTTCCATACCGCATCAGATAACAAATGACCTTATTATCTTCAGTATCACACAAAAAAAAAAAAGAAAAGAAAAAAATTCACCTTCTGCCTAACTGCCATAGTGCTTCATGGTGCACCTGAAAGATTCACATGTCTTCATTTGCTGCTTAAAGCACATCAAAAGCTCACCCCAAACCCACCACCTCTTATCTCTTCCTGTACAAAGTTAGGCCTCCAAACCCCACACTGCCAACTAAAACACCCTACCAAATGTCCTGCTTCAAGGAAGCAGGACTAGATGTCCCTTCCAACCAAAATTTCTCTGTGCTCAAATCGTCCTGGGTGAACTTAAATTTTAAGACAAGGCTTTCTTCCCAGCTCATAATAAAAATCAGCATTCAAAGACTATTTAGCAGCAGCCGGTCTGTTGAATCCAAGTCTTGCCCCATCATTAACATCAGAATAAACCCTTCAACAGGGTCCTGATACCGACAGATACCGGAGAGCCTTTCACAGACCATCAGAGAAATGAATTTTAGAATACATGACAAAATAGGACTGCTAAAAACATCTGGGTTTGTTCGGCATTTTGGACATGGCCCAAGACATAAAGTAATTTTTAAATGCATTTTTGGAAGTGGCAAGAAGTTCACCATACCTCTTTAAGCAAGCTTTTAAGGATAACTTTGCAGAGATAGGCTGTGAAAGTAAAGAAATACAACATACATACGTCCCTCCCTCGCTCTCCACACAGACAAAACCCACCAGAACAGCTTCAAAATGTAGCTGTGCAACTTAGTGCAACTATTCACAGAAATAGTTATAAAGACAACATATTTCAAGAAAGCTGCTAGAAGCAACCTCCATCCTTTCATAAGTGACAGAGAGCAAAAAAGCCTATTGGCTTCTGGACACAGAACATTTGGCCCTCCATCACACAGATTCACAGGATGGTTAACTTCTCTAGTAACTTCATGTGGAGCTACCAGGAAATTAACCAAAAATCAAGACATATATTTCAATTGACTGTGACCGTGCAGTGTTTGAGATGTGGGAATTACTCCACTTTCCGACTCAAAGGCAGCCTTAAGAGGAGTGCTACAGAGGGCAGACAACAAGCAGGTATTCTACAGATCTCCACTCCACCACCAGAACTCTCAGCTTAATGCAACAAGACAGACCTAAACTGAACTACAAACAACATGAACACCTACTAACAATGGTATCCCTTTTTTTATATATATAAATTATTTAGATAAGCTTATTCTTGTGTGTTGTGCTATTACGTTTTCATTTGAAATATTTGTCCTTACTCAGGCTGCAAGTTCAGCCTCATTTCTCAAAGGATGATGGAAAAGAGGATGTGCAGGAAAGAGGAAAAGAGTTTTCATCTTTCAAATTTATTCTGCCTGTGCCAGAGGAAGCTAACCCCCTACTTTGGTATATTCTCTACTCAATCTGAGCTACTTCAGAGAAGCACCAACTATACTGATCTCCTTTGAAAAAGAAAGATCACAATTTAAAGACACTTATAACTAGATGAAAAACATATTCCCAAATACATTATTTGCAATATACTCACTTCCTCTGCTTCCATTTACTTAAAAAAAAAAAACCAAAAAACCCACAAACAAACAAAAAACCAAACATTCAGATCATCGTGTGTATTTGAAGCAGATATATATACACACATACGCGCTTTACTGAAATAAAGATAGGTTATAGCTTTAGGCGGCTTAACTGATCAATAGGCTATTCCAATTCGCACCAAGAAATTGTACCAGTAACTAGGGAAAAAGAAAAAAAAAAAACAACCAAAAAAAAGCCAGCTACCAATTTAGCATATCCAGACTCCTGTCCTCACAAATACAGGGATATCACCAGTGAAACTGCAAGGGATTTCAAACAGAGAGCAAGGAAGCCATTTTTTAACCCCTGATCCAACACTGCTAGAAACACAGTTATGTTCCTGGTAGGAAACTGAAAGCAAAGTATTTCTATCTCCAAAAGTGATTACGGTCAAAGTAAGAAGTGTTGCTACTGTGCCTTTACACTCTCTAATAATGAAAAGCTTGAAGAAATACTCCCTGGTTACTTCATGACCCACTCAAAACCTAAATTAAATATTCTTTACTAGCTTATCCTTACCGCTCAGAACTGTGAAAAAAACTTTTGCAAACCTAATTAACAAGCAAATTAGCATCCTCTTAGATCATATCCACAGAGACTTTGTTTCTACATTTCTATTGTGGCTCACTGCTCAACTGCTACTGACTCAAATAGTAGCATTTAACTTCTGATGCAATACCAAAACTGTTTCTCTGCCTATTCCACGTGACTGCTTATAAAAAATGTTTACTTCTGCCTGTTCAGAGATACAGACTTTCTTCTACAAGTGTAAAGAAACTTCCAAATTAATTAATTAGTTAGTGAAATTAATTAATTTCACTCTTTTTCAGTCACTTTATCAGACAGGAAACTAGTGATGACAAGAGTATTGCCAGCTCAGCATCCTTCTCAATCTCATCATATTTGTGGCATCCCAAGTCTGAGCATTTTGCCATGTGAAGATTCCAAAAATGTTGTAGCCCTCACTGTTGTGGGAAAAATTTGACAACTGCATGCTCAAGGCTCAAAAAACAAAAGAGAAATCCATTTATTTTGTGCTTTTCATGCTTTAAAAGCCATAACTTGAGTCAATCTCACAACTGAGGGCCTGCACCGTGACATTTCAACTCTTAGGTTAGCAGCCCTGAGAACATCAAAAAGCTCAACTTTTACATTAAGAAACACTCTTGTTATCTGCTTTGTCTGTCATTCTACCAGGTGATACATTCTGTACTCTGCACTCACGCAAATACAAAGCAAGGCCTTGATCTCGTCCCTGGCTCTCATGTGAAGACCCAAGGCCGTCCATAAAACCCCACTGGAAGTAATAAGGACTTGTCTCTGCAGTTGTATTCTTGCCGAGGCTAAGACCATCAATGGCACTTTGAATGCTATGGATGTGGTGAATCTTAGCACAAAACCAGTCGATAGTGGTCCTATTATCATCAGCCTGCAGTGAAAGCACTCTTCTCTCCTGTTGCAATGTCAGAGCACTAAAGCCCACTCTCTCCCATTCAGCAGGGATTCAAAAGCTTCCAGCATTAAAACAAACACACAAGGGGAAAACCCACAGTCCTCTTAAGTTTCTTCCACTGCCAAAACAGTAAGGTCCTGGTTCTACAACAAGACAACTTTGACAGATACATGAGCTTACAGCATTCAACCTGAAGGAGCTGGTAATTCCCAACTCTTGGGTCCCATTAGTCCTTTGGCTGTTTTCAGACAACTGCTTTGTTTCTTCCCCCCACCCCACAAAAATTAAGGATCACTTCCAAGCTTGCTGCAGTTATTCCATACAACATTTGCTCCCTGCTCTCCACAGTTTGGCTGCGGGAACCGCTTAAACTAGTATTGCCACTGAAGCCTCCATATCATCCAGCCCAAGCCGAAAAAAAAGAAAAAAACAACTTCCCCTAGTACAGTCCACCTACTATGAACAACTCAAATGCCAATACTCCACGCCAGTCTAATAAACCTCAGACAAAAGCTGAGGCTGATTATGCCAAGCGCACTTCTATCTGATTAACCTTCTTAATGATCTTTACCCTCCCTAAGGCAGTCTGAACAGTCTTTGTCCCTTTTGGAATTGGCCATCATCTAAGCACTTGAAAACTCTTTTAAAAGTTTTGTTACCGAGCCAAGTTGATATTTTGTCATATTTTTAATGAAAAAGCACATGCATTCTCTGTGTGCATTTTTATTTATTTTCTTAACAGCAAACCTTCTGGACACCCTAAGCATCTTCCTAGCCCTGCAATTTCTCTTTCTATTCCCCTAATCACAAATTATACAAAAAAGGACATACTTACAGTGCCAAGTAAACAAACGAATTTTAGGAAGCCCCTGGTGTACAAATCCCCTCTTTTTATTACAGCTCATCTGTGAGTTAAGATTTTGCTTCTCAGCAAGAGCTAGGCGCAGCAAGCAACGCTACTTATCACCTTGGCATTCAAATACAGTCCACTTTCTGAAGCAACCTCCCGTTAGCTACTAGTTTACACAAATCAAACCACCGTGCTTTGAATTATACTGAGATATTTACCATTTTTACCATCTGAAAATAATAAATCATCTGGTAATCTAAGAATATGGTTCACTCACACCCACGCTCCACCTAGCACAATGCTACTGAGAAAAGTTAACAGCAAGGTGATCCAGGTAGAGCTACCGTCCAATACCCGACACATGGTAATACCTCTGACAAAACCAGCAGTGAAAAGGGAAGCCAGATGAACATTTGGCTTCAGAGCTCCTGATCCATATTTTCACTGACGTCATACCATTCCAAAAACAAAGGACCTTAAAAAACATCTAAGGAACATGAGGGAATATCTTCCCTTTCTAGCCACATGTGTCTGTCTCTCTCATCACTACTAAATTGTCAGCTCTGAAGGTTTTGCTTTTTCCCTTTGCTTATTTGACACTGCTGCTTTAAGTTAAGCATTGATTTTGGTAACTCCGCCCCCCCAGGAATCTTAAGTTAGACATGTAACTGATTAATAACTACCCAACCTGAAAAAGTACAACTCTTACATACTTTCACTGTAATATACAATTTCTCTAGAGCAAGAGAGAAAGGGAAGAAAAAGTCCACCTGGAAAATCCACTTCTTCCATGTGTTTTCAAATGTATTATTGTCTGTACGCTAAGTTAGCCAACCTGCTCAAAGCTTTTTGCTTGTGGTTTCGTAACAAAATGCATGACATGGAAATAACAATATTTGTGAAGGTACAAGAACTAAACATTCTTTTAATGCATATCTGATTGCTATAATTCAGACTTATCCATCTTACCTTTCTCCTACATTTCTTAATGTTTGCCCAAAAATATGAAGCTATATGCCTTCATATCATTCAACATCCCTTATCATTCATTTATTCCACACAATTCACACTCTCCCAGCATAACATTGTTCTATCACTTTTGAAATTTTAAAAGATACTTTTTTACATGTGTTACAGTAGGTTCTGCAAATCTGTTCCTATTCTGCAATATGAGAAGCATTAGAAGTCACATGCTTAAGACAGGCAAAAATCCATCACAGGACACAACAAAACCAGCAACGCAGTCAAAACTGTTTTCCCTCAAAAGGGGAAGATCCCAAAAGATGACATGTAGCTCTCACTGGAATAATCCAATTCCAAAGAAACATCAAACATTTTTTCCCCAAATCTCAACACAGACAGTTCTACTTCCACACTGACAGCTTTGCTCAACAGGTAGGGAGAGAAAAAAAGAAAAACAAAAACCACACCATAAAAAACCCAAAAGGATTCCCTGCTTTTATTCAGAATTCCAAAAATGTCAGCACAATTTTCAAAAATTATGTCAATTGCACATTTCCACACAGAACAGAAATCAGAAACATTTGCCCTAGAGTTGTTCATGGGAAAAAAAAAAAAAACAAAACCAAAATAAGTATGTCATCTTCACTCACAAAAGACTTAAAGGAAAGAAAAAAAAACCCAACCAAACTACCTCCTGCACATTTAGAGCAAAACAATGAGAAAAGGAACAAGACCTATTCTTCCTTCTTTGGAGCTCCAGGACAAAGCTGCACTTCGCACCTGTTTTGAAAGCCTCAATACCAGCTAAGAAGTCCTAGCAGGGATAAGCCAATTCCCCCAACAGTGACACCCACACCTGAGACCAAAGCCATGGTCTCTTCACCAGGCTGCTGCTAGTCCTCACCAGTCATCAAGACCCTTTTTGTAGCAGCTGACAGAGAGAGAGAGAGAGAAAAAGATGCTCAATGTGCAAAACCCTGTTTCAGTTGAGTAACTAGCAGCCTTTGGTACATTCTGACCTAGGCAAGGGGCGTGGGAAATAATCAACAACCCCCCCAAGCCCTTCAGCTACCCTAAAGACCAAGTAGAAAAGCCAAATTCCTGCAACTCTTACAGTTACATATTTAAACACTTTATTGGCATGTATACTACAGTGAAATTTTAGATAAAGATTATCCCCCCCTTCATCATTAACACAAAAATTCCTTTTCATTACAGGTGAGTATCAAATCAACATAGAGGGTTTAAACAAGCCACCTTGAGTCAGAAAATGCTGCACAATACTAACCCAGCAGTTTTATACAGTATTTCCCATTTCTCCTTCACCTGATAAAGTATTAGTTAGCATAAAGATAGAGATATGCAACAACTGTGACACAGACCACTTTTTGCTTAAATAATCATCCCCATCAACCAAAGGATGACCCAAACACAAAGACTCTGTAGGTACTGTATTATCTTTCACTGGTAAAAAAAAGGAAGGTGCTGTGCCCACTTACCTGTAATGCCACAGAAGAACAGGGGATGCAAGCAACAAACAAAAGCTTGCAATATTGCATCGCAAAACACAAGTTGCTTGCCAAAGAGGTGCTCTCAAAGGCCAGATCACCGATAGTGCATATTCAGTCTTGCAAAGTCTGCAGCGCTATCACCTGAGCCAAGATGCTGCTCCCAGGTCTGCACCAGTGACTTCAGTTGAAATGTTACAAGCCACTAGCAGAATTTCATACATAACATCAGAAGCTTTGACAAGGAGAGCACAAACAGGAATACAGGATAAGGCAACATTTTCTATGCCATCTGGGGGACAGCTGGTTAAAACAAATGTGCATAGGTGCCTCATAATTATGTCCTGTCTACTCCTACCCAGCACAAGGTGTGAGCAGCCCAGCAGCAGGATGTAACATCTCCAATAGAAGATAACAGGAGCTATACAAGAGTGAAATTGTTTATTACAAGATGAAAACTGTAAACCGAATCACAAAGTTAAAGAACCGAGCTGTTCAGGAGATGTGCCAATCTTACGTCAGTGCGCCTCAGTCCCTTCATCACTGAAGGCTGCGTGAAGGCTTACAATTACAACTCAAGTTGTAGGTCCCTCAGGACACATATGTAACAAAACAAGTATTTTTAAAAACAATCAGCATTTGCCAACTCAAAGAAACCAATAGCATAAGTATTTGTCACAACTTGGGCATTTTAAACACTGTACTATTGCAATCAGCAACAACAGCAACACAGAATCAAGGAGGAAACCAGTGAAGTTAAAAGCTTAAGTACTAAAGCCATGAAGAAATCATTTGTTTTCCCCTTACACAAATACCCAAAAATTGTACTATGGATCAACAAAAGATTCCATGTCCCATTTCAAAATGCAAATTTCTTTCCAGTAACGTATCATAGGAATAGACTTCCACAATCCTAATTATCAGAAAGGCAAGCTCTAGGGGGTAAATTATGACTAAGATTTATGGTTTCTCACAGCATACCATATCCGTCCTCTCCAAAATCTGTTTACTTTGGACAAATGATACAAGACTTCCTTATAGCAGGAAATCCTGCAAGTCAAAGGCCACTGCTGAAACAGTATTTCCACTATTTTGCAACAGGAACTTAAAATCACTTACAAACATGAACGAAACTGCTGATCAACATCACCAGAATTGTCCTTTAGCAATTTAACCATCAGAGAGGGAACTACTGGCTTTTCTTCACATTCTTCAGCTTAGCACATCTTTGGAAACCCAAGTAAATCCCCATGACCCAACAGTAGAAAACAGTTAACACTGACATCTGGGAAGTGAAACATCATGTTCCAACACCAGAGTTTCCAAACAATCTCGTGACAGTGCTGAGCATCTCACAGGGTAAGCAGAACATCTGCCCACACTCACCATAAACTCTGCACACGAAGCATCCCAGAAGTTTTAAGTATATTAAAAAAATCCAACTGAACACTTGCAGAAAAGTATGAAATAGTTAAGGTAAGACTGCCAGATGTGAAACACGTTGCTGAATTCCTCTAACAGCAACGCACATCAGTACACCCTGAAGACCTGCTTGCCTTGTATACTTCTGGCAGTTTAGCTCCAGTAAACCAGAGCTAAACACCAAGACTTTCATACCTACCCAGATGGCTGTTAGCATACCTTCTCAGCCAATTCATGTAGCAAGATGCAACAAGATAATACAGCCTTCTGAACTGAATTTGCTATTTACAGGTTGCAAATATTAAGAATTGTAATAATTTTGTTACTTAGCATCTTTCTGTTACTGTTCTGAAAAAGAGAGAGTTTCTTTCTCATAGTACTGACACCACACGATACTATCAAGTAACTGATCTTAATGCACTAAACTGAAAATAAAGCAGCAATCAACTGGACATACTAATCCTTACTTAAACCTTGATATGGAAATGTTATAACACATTTTTAAATAGGTGCCAAAGATATTAAAAATCACAGCAGCATTGTGCTTAACTTGCTTCAATTTGAATCAAATAGATAATCACTTAGCTAAGAGGTGCAGTATAATTGTAACCATACAACCCAAAACATACTACATTTTTATTCCAAGTCTAGCAGCCTAAAAGCACCTGGCTAATTGGAAAAGCAAACAACCACCTCCAGTTCCTAGCAAATACATACCAAACTGAAGAGGAATACCATTCACTGATCTCTAGTCTACAACCACGGATATTTGAGGCATTCTTCTGCCCAAAACACGTTGCTATCAACAGTGTTGAGTATTCCAGAGCTGGCTCCAATTAAGCTCAACAGACCCACATCACACAGTATGGAGATACCCACTTGTAGTCCAAATATGCAGTCAAAGTTAGATTATCACCACTTCTTGACCAGGATCGTGGAGCACAATGCCATATTAACACAGATGAACATTTCTAGCACCCAAGCTAAGAACGCCCTGCAATGCATTCTGCTTCATAAACATGCCTGCCTATACCTTAAAAGTACTAAGGATTTGGTTACTGCAAGTGACCAATTCACATAGCAGTAATTAAGTTTCATATTTGCAAATGCCTGGAGTCTAGCAGCATTGCATAGGATGAGCAAAATACTGCAGAAATGCCAGTTCACACAAACTGTACACTTTGTTCACATAGCCTACTTCAAGATAGCACTAACTTGTCACCAAAAATCTGCCAAGACTGTAATCAAGCTGGCTCTCTGCAGAACCAGCCTGGATCCATGGAAGTCTGTGAGCTGAGGAACATCATATAGCTGTACAGCCATAACTCGGCACGGAGGCATGCATAGCCACCAGGTAGCAACAGAGCTCTGCCGCAGCTTATGACTTCATTGATAATTTCTGTTTGCTACAACATGCAAAATTTACTTTTCCTAAAAGGAAACCTACTGTTTGTTTTCCATATTAAAATTTCATGGTCCAACACATGCAAATGCATAGACTTTGTCACAAACCTACAATGCCAAGTAACCAAAATTCAATCATTAAAATAAGGCCAGGACTCTCAGGTCTACACTGACATCTTGGGAGTTAACTCTAGTTAGACAAGAAATTTTGCTTAGATTATTCGTGAAACTACAGGTCAAAATACATATATTTGGTCCTCCACACTATTTCTTCCGTAAGTCTCTCTCTCTGCAGTCATACGTAAGCACAGCCAGAAATTATGGTCCTAATCCTTCAAGGTGAACATCACTCAGGGTTTCAACACCCAGCACTACTGACTGGCCTCTGTACAAACCTCTTCATCTATGCAGATCACCTCTCAGAACTGCAGGGCAAAAACCACGTTGAAAGCAGGCAGCAGGTACCTCAACACCTCCGAAAACCCCCATACACCATGCTCCGGTCCCCCCAGGAGCCCCAACCCCCGCGTCCCCGGGGACGCACCGCCACACCACGGGGTACTTTAACTTGAACGCCTCCGCCGCACCACGGTGTCGATAGCTCGAGGGCTGCCACCAAAATAAATAACTAACTAAAAAAAAAAAAAATTAAGGGAAAACAGCGACCTGTCTTCGCGCCTGTGAGTCGGACCCCCCCGGGGTCCCGGCTCCCCGCCGACCCTCCCGCGCACCCAGGGACTGGGACCGGCGGGGCCCCTCCCGCACCCCCGCCGGGGCTCCCGCGGGAAAACCGCCCTCCCCGGCCACAACAAAGGCCGCCCGAGCGGCCCAGCGCCGCCGCAGCGCCCGCGGGGCTCCGCCGCCCCCTCCCGGGCTCCCCCCGGGCACCCTCCCTACGCCAGGCCGGGGCCCCGGCACAGACCCTGCCCGCCCCCCTCAGCTCGGCGGGGCCGAGCCGGCCGCCCCGCAGGCAGCCCTGGCGCGGGGGCCGCGGCTGGAGAGCAGCCACTGAAATAAAACATTAAAAAAAAGGAGGGGGGGGAGGTTGCCCGCCCTGTGACAATGATCTGCTACCCGAGGCACCTGCGCCGCCGCCCCCTCCCGCCTGGCGGAGAGAGGCGGCCGCCCGCACGGCATCCCCAGGGAGCGGGGCGGCCGCCGCGGCCTGCGGCCGGGCCGGGCCGGGCCGAGCGACACCGGCACCTCATCAGGGACGGGGGCCGCAGCCCGCCGCGCCGGGCCCGCGGGGTGGCGACGGGTCTCCCCGCGGCGCGGCCGAGCCCGGCGGCGGTGCAACAAAGCGCCGGGGCCCGAGGAGCGGCGGGCACAGCCGCCAGGCACTCACCGGGAGGCGCCGGGGGTCTCCCTCGGTGCCGCTGTGCCCGGCCCGGCCCGGCGGGCCGGGGAGGGGGCAGCGGGCGGTCTCTCCTCTCGTCTCCTCTGTCCGCTCCTTTCCACGGCACGGCACAGCTCGGCGAGGGGGGTGGGGGGGCGGTTAGGCGAGGGGGTGGCCGCGGCCGGGCGGTGCGGGCCGGGCCGGGAGGGCGGCTCCCCCGCTGCGGCCCGGGCGGGCTCCGGCGGGAGGCGCCGCCGCCGCTGCAGCGTCCGGGCGCTGGGGTCGTTCCGGCCCCATCAAGGCCGGGCCGGGCCGAGGGGGCCGCGCGAGGCGGGACGGAGGGAGCGGGGCCGCTCCCCACGGCGGCTGGTGGCCATCTTAGTCGTCCTCCTCCGCGGCGCAGAGTGCCCCCTCCCCGCCCGGCTGCCAGCGCTGCCTCCTCCCTCTGCTCCTCCTCCTCCCGGCTGGCTGCGGTCGCCGCCGCTCCCGCGGCCCGGCGAGGCCGCCTGAGGAGAACCGGTCCGTAATGGCGGTCCGCGGGAGCAGCCCCTCAGGCAGCAGCCGGTCACCACCTCCTCCCCGCAGCGGGAAGGGAGCGCGCCGGGGGGGCTCCCATCCTCGCTCGGAGCGGGACGGCTCGACAAGAGACACAGGCCCCCTTCTCAGTTCTGGGACTGTTTACAGTTATTTTAATTTTTAGAGCAGCGGGTTTCCCGGGCAGGCATGTGGCGTGTTTGTTTTCTCACCGTTTTCTGACAGAAATCCCGCTCGTCCAGTACCAAAAGCCGGTGTTCTGTCCCCACCACCACAGGCCCCAGCAGCCAACACACTACCCTGCCTGCCAGGAGGAGAAGGCATCTGAGCCTGGAGCCTGCCCGTGGGATGAGGGGGAGGAAATGCCGGTCAATGCAGGAGTAAAGAAGCCACCGTTGGGTTGGGGTTGAGGCACCTTCCCTTAGCTTTTCATCAAGTGTACATCTAGGGAAAGTCCACCGGATATCACTCGTATTGACCACAAAGAGGACTGTACCTCTGTGCTGGCCAGCCAGTCTCATCCCTACAGTCCAAATGTTTAAACACAGAAATAGTAACTCTTTCCCTAATTAAGCCAGAAGTTCAGTTAAATTCCCGACAGCCAAAGGACTTCTTTTTTTGTCAGCAGGACAAAGCGTCAGTTTAGTCATGCATTGGGCCCACGCTGCAACCCTGGGGCAAGCTTCAGCCACTGGGATACTCCTGGGGTGTGTCCACCCTTCTCCCTTTTTCTAGTCACTTAGAAACTGACCTCCTTCAGGAAATCAGCTGCTAACAGCCATTCGTGCTCTAGCAGTTTTGTTTGAGGTATTTTTTCTTCGCTTACAAAATCTTTCCTGAAATCTTCACTGAAAAGACTAAATAGCAGTTTGGAGAGTCTGGCTGGAGGGGTAACAGCTGCAATAAACAATGCGCAAACTATCCAAGACCTCCGTGTTTCATGGGCAAATTCTCACAAGCGCCAGCAACCAGGACCGTTGCCTCTTACCTCTACTAGGGGGCCTTGCTAAATGATGCTGTGTACTCTGTTGTACTTGAGGATGAATGGGGCAAAAGCCATTTACCTGGTCTTCGTTCTCTGACCATTAGCATCAAACATGCAACTCCACTTAATGTTTTTACTGGCTGATGTACCGCTGTTCAGCGGGCAGTGGAAGTCATCCCATTCCCATTTAGGTGGAGGAGGCCTCTGCTTAAGACTCATGGATATCTGGAGCGACGCTAACTCTTAATTTAGCTGCTAAGGAGCACTCATTGAAGACAAAAAGTGTAACTCCAAACAAACAAACCCTATTTGTCCCAACAGAAAAGCAAAATAAGCAAGGACAAATTTATAACCTCCTTGTATACACACTACAACACTGCCTCTACTAGTTAAAGGCATCTAGAGGCATCCCTAAATTCACTGTATTAATAGGAGCAGGATTTAGCCCATCTCAGGAGACCAGCCTGGGCTATAGTTTGGGTTGGAATGGGGCCATCTGGCCCTTTGCAATACCCATATTTTTTTCTGCACAGGATAATCAGTGAAGAATAGGCACCAAGAGACGAATGATGCACAGTACGTCCGCCATACTCCTATCACAGCAACTGTAAGATGATCAGTGGCAGAAGCTCTTAGGCAGTTGGCATTCTTGTGTCCCTGGAAAAAACCTTAATTTTTATGTCCTATGTATCTTGTTTTGTCCCTCCTAACTAAATGCCTACTTTTACCAACTTTTTGGGACACCGAACATTTTAACAACGTCTTCCCCAACCACTTTTTCTTTACCCAGCCTCTCTTCGCAGCCTCCTCTTCCCACATCATACGCTAACATACAAAATCGTCCCTGTCTGCTATAGAAAAAAAAAATAGGGTTGTCTACGGCCAAGGCCATATGAGAAATGTTACAACAACAGGAAGGGAAAATGAGGAGGGTCAAAACATAAAACTACAGATTTGCTTTCCGGGGTTGCCTTTTGAGGGCAGTCACCATGTTTTGTATACATCATGGAGTAATGTATACATGGAAAGAAAAGTGTTTGTGTTGAGTTACAATCTATCACATGCCAGGCTGAAATATTTTGCCCATGCAGTGAATGCTAAGCTTGAAGTTGGTGGAGAGCGTGTTTGTGCTACAAAAAAACCCAGTGTTTGTATCTCAGTCCATTCAAATCTAACACGGATGTTTCTTTGCATGCCTGAATTTTTACAGGTGCGTTCTCCTTAGTTAGTAAGCCATGCCACTCTAGAAGAAAAAATGCGGTGCAAATTCTGCTACTAGGCAGAATTCAGCCCTGTTTGGTATGTTTTCATCCTGGACTACAGCAAGGGGAAGCACTGATTTAATCAGCTTGTTCCTACAGTTATTTCACTTACTGTGCAAGATGCAGTCTGTGAATGGTACATAGCAGTTACACTTCACAAAACAAACAAATCTTCTCTCTAATTTTTGTGTAGGAGGATACTTGCATCTTTCATATGTAAAAGATTAACAAGATCTATCTTAGCCAGCTCTACTGAGTAAGAATCAAAGCTTACAGCGATGGTGCTGTTCCTAATTCTTTATTGGTAGAGGTAAATTTAGTGAGAAATCACAAAAATCCTCCAGGATGTCAGTGGGAGTTGCACAGACAGCTGTACACCAGATACAAGTTTTGCTGTGTGCCAAGTTATATTGCTTTTTTCTTCTTGCGCAGTTAATGCTCCTTGCATTCCTATTTATAGTCCCCATGTTTCGGTCAGTTGTCACAGTTCCAAAATAAATAATGGCAAGCTGTAACGATCCATACCGAGTGATACCAGACAGTCTTTTTACCTTCTCCTCATCTCCTCTCCTCTTGCAAAGCTTATCACGGGTGCCTGCTTATCTTTCGCAGAGAAGGTACTGGTTAGTAATTACAGTGCTATAATTAGACAAAAGAAAGTATTTACAGTTAATTTTTCTTCCACTTTGCAAAGCAACTGTGCACAAGGGATTGCATCAATCATTAAAGACCATGGAGATATATTTAAAATTCTTTGCCTCCTTTATTAGAAGGTAAGGGGAAACCAACAAAATTGTCTTTGAGCGGTGCAGTACCGCTCAGCTTTCGGGCGAGATGCTAGCATACTTCCATTGCATTTATTCCATACATCTTGGGCAGTAAAGCTACATCTGTCCTGTTTGCATACGTTACCTAATACCAAAGTACAGGCAAATCCAGAACTGGAAAGAAATTTCTACAAGAAGGTGAAAGAAAATTGAGGGAGTTTTAGCCTTTTTTTTTTTTTTCATTTGAATATTTTTAACTGAAGAAAATAGCACTGTTTTCCAAATTTACACAGCCTAACATTTTCATCATGCACGATTCTTGTGACTTCCTGTGCTCTTCCCTCCCTCCTTCCCTCCTGCTTGTTTATAGGTAACTTTCGGTATTAAATAAGAGGAAGGGTGGAGTTGCAGAGGGTTTAGTGTCCCTGTCCTGTGACACTCTTGTTAAATTTGGCTGAAATTTGAAAAACTGAAAAAAAAATATAGATCTCTCGTGACATATGTTCTTCAGAAAAAGAATGGGTTGCTTGTCAGAAGTTAATAAACAATCTACAAATAGTCTACGGTTGAGCTCATAGCATTTGTAAAGCATTAACAGAGTCACCACAGCAGAAACACCAGCAACATGATGGAGTAACAATCAAAGAAAGCAGCAGCCAGGGCTGCTCCCCCTTCACCCTCTGGCGCCCAGCAATCCAGCCCGGTTTTGGATAAATAGCCTTTCTTCTGCTGCCTGTTGATGTTAGTCACATAGTTCAAGTAAATAAACATTTGCATCCCAGTGCTGCAGGTTCGGAGTTCAAAGGGAGATGATTTATGAATAGTTTGTTACAGTAGAACATAATGTGTTTTGGTTTTTTCTCTTCTAAGACAAAACCACTGATAAAGCAGCGTTGGCTTTATAATCAAGAACATGAGGATGAGAGGAAGGAGGAGGACAGAGGACAGTGTGATGACAGAATTCCCAGCCCACAAAGCTTTAGGCCACACCTGTAACTGTAAAAGAAACCATAGCTTACAAAGTTAAATTCTCAAACAGGGTAATTCCCTGCCCTGGCTTGGATTATCTGTGCAGAACAGAGTTCTTGCTATAAAGGTTACAAGCCTCGTCGCACATAACTAGTCATACATAACTGGTGTACAATGAATTATTAATATAAGATTCAAAGAATAAAGCATTGATAGAAAAGAACACACGCAAAACTTGCTTGTGAACAAGAATTAAATCGGGCACACCTGTCCATGAGAAAGAGCGAGTTAAAAAGATAATCAAATAAACTGCATGCTACTTAATATTTAGAGGATATAGAAAATTTAGACCTCAGAGCCATATTAACTGGGTCTGAATTTTTATGTGCCTGTATTCTTATGGACTCAGACCTGCACAGGGAAAAGGCAAATCACAATTTCAAGGGCCTGGATTGTGTTCGGGCCACCTGAATGTGACCCCACACATCCAGGGAAAGTGGGGAAAAAGAGCAGGTGGTGACAGAGGAGGTCCAGTTCAGTTGAGGTCGTTGTGGCTTATGCAGCCTCAAAGCCTGATGATCCCAGGCGTGAATCTGAGAGGATGAGATCACACTCGGAGTGAAGGAAAATGCTGCCATCTGGTGCCTCTGGAGAAATTTTAAAAATAATAATAATAAAGAGGGTTACCTTGGTGGTATGCTTCACCTGCAGTGCTGTCAATGCTGCTGGTTGGATCCTACAGACCTCCATTTGTCTTTTTGTTGTTCAAGGGTGTTACCGTTTTGCTTGACATTTGAAAGACTACCTTGCGAAGGCATATGTTGAATCTCAAAACAAACAGGCTGAAAAAGTGCATTTTACGGTGGGCTGCCCAGAAGAGAAGTAGCTTTAAGCATTAATGTAGTGTTTAAGGCAGGTTACTTTAGGAAATATGATTTTAAACAAAGTCACTTAGGTCTGAGAACAACACCTTGTTTATTTTGATGAAGTTATGCATATTCGCACCAAGAGATTGCAAAATGGTCTTCCATCACAAAATCTGTGTGTACTGTGTATTTTTACTACTGTGTATCAGAAGAAACTTGAAATCTGTACAGTACATCTGAAAAAGAACCAAGAAGCTGCTCTTTGCTATCAGGTTTTGTGAAAAAGTTTAACAGAACAAGGATTTAATGCACTTCTTTTGCAGAACTGACTTTGACCTTGACAGTCACTGCACAATCTCTAATGCCCACTATTTTATCCTTTGAGCATTGTAGATTATACTTCAGTCAGTACATGTCAGAAGCCTCAGAGGATACAGGACAAGCCACTATACACCGCTTATTTTTATGATTCGCCTTTTACAGCAGCCTATTTCGGATTGTTGTTGATACAACCTCAGAGGATGTGCGAAATATGTACTGAGACACTCCACAGTGTTAGAATGAGGGAGTGTTATTTTCATCGAAGATATTTTTATTTTTACAGGCTTTCACAGAAAGCCATAATGGTAGCTTGGAGAGATTGAAATGACTGATCAAGTAAAAACCCATACATTGCTCTATTTTAGGTGTAGCGGGAACAAAGATAACTCTTTCTGTGAACTTGTATTTGTTTGTCCCTTGACCCAGGCACTGGAAAAATCCGAGGCCCACAGGTCAGCTTCCCACCTGAAGAAAACTGAGTGAAGCGGGTTATGTACCTCATTTATTTATAAAAACATAATTTTTGGAAGAAAGCAGTCACAAAACCTCAGGCATGCGGTCCCTTGCAGATAAATGAACTCCCACACCACCATCAATTTCCCAGGAAGATACTCTAATACAAGAACAGCTTCAGGTTCACAGGATAATCTAAGGACCAGAGAGTCTTCCAAAGCGTTTCTTGTACAACTCTGCAGAGCATCAAAGAAAAGGAACATGTTTACAAGCAAAGAAAAGGGATTTGTAAAGCTATAACTAAAAGGGTTTTCTCGTAACTGCCTTAACGTACTGTCACACTTTGAATTAAGTATCTGATTTACCAAGTTGCAAATTCAGTGCTAACTTTCTCTCTTCCAGTGAGCGACTGATAAAAGCGAACAGAACTTTTGCCACCGCAGGTTTCTGTTATGCATAGCTGCAGACAACACAGACTTCAGTAAGTACAGAAAATTGTGAGACCAAATAAATTTAGAATGCCCTCATTGCCTAAATCACTAGGGGACTGCTTTTATTCCAGCTTCCAAAGAGCGGTCAGGTAATTAACAAGGAACACGTTAGTTTAAAATAGTTATTATTACTTACTGTTTATTATTATTTACCATGCCTTTTGAAAACAACAAACCAGGTTAACCCTTTGGCTAAATTACTGATGTTCTGTGGAAAAAAGGAAGAGTTTCTAGGTGAACTATATGAGGCTTGATGTCACTTCAGAAAGGCTATTCCAAAACCTTACAGTTTCCATGGCAAGATACTTCTTCCATTTAATTCCTAGCCTTAATGTATTTACAGCCACTTTATACACATTTGTTCCTAAAAACCTGTATTTTCATTCAAAATGGAGATAGATCCTCCTATGACCAATGTTGCACTAGAAGATCTTGGAGTCCCTTCCTCTTCAACAGCGTTAGAATTGCTTGTGGGTACACGGAGGGAGCCTGGAGCCTTTAGATGTGTAAGTAGCTTACTGTAGAGAAGCAGTAATTTCTTTGACAGTGTCTTGCCCATGAACGAATCAGGCAACTTGAAGCCCTTCTAATGTTATTAGCTGTGTCATATAAAACTAGTTTTAAGAAACAACAAAATATCCTGTCAGTGCCTGTGGCAGCCTTGTTAACAGCAACTTACATCATCAGCCTCCCTTCAAGTTACAGTCTGGGAAGGGCATTTAATTTCAAACATAAAAGCATTTTCCATGCGTCTTCCATCTCCAAGTAGAAGAATTGTATCACATCAGCTAGGTGATCCAAAGAGATTTCTTATTAGCCAAACTTTTGACTATTCTAAAAGTAGATGATGAGAATTTTCTGTAGTAGATTACTGGGTGGGCTAAGGGCTGAGCAAGTCATGTGAAACAGGACTGGAAAGAGCCCATGCCTTTGGCAGTAGGCTTGAACCCAGTATACAGGGTCCACATCTCCACTGGATCATTCTTTAGGATTCTGCCTATTGAGAAAAGTGGAAAAACACCAGGTTAAATTAAGCATGACATCCAGTGTCCAGAGAGGTGAAACTGTAGTAGAGATAAGCTACAGCCTTAGTATATTTGTGTGGTCTCGAGGATAACAACACATGGTTCACACGATCTATAATCAGAAGTTGCCTGGTGCTTTTCAAATGGCCAGATGTGTTAGTCTCCGGGCCCATATTACCACAATACCATGCAATTTCCTTACAACCTCGATTAGTTTCCCAGAATATTCTAGCTATCAGCCTACAATCATCACTCAGCATACTCGTGCATTGCAAAACCTCTATTGCAGGGTTAAGAAATAGATTTAATGTGTCTTAGCTTTTCATCGATTTATGCACACCAGTACCGATAATTATCTGCCAGCAGCACTGTCCATCTGTACGTTAGCATACACTACTTTAAACATGTAAAAGTGCCACTTTCCCATGAGTCACAAGAGGAAAGAAGTGACTCTTGGCTTTGTATGGTTTCATCATTTTGGCCAACGAGCTTTTGCAAAAAAGTTTTTTTGGTGGGCAAAATGAATGCTTAACCAAAAGTTCTGGAAGAACCTATGTATGAACATTGCATGGCAAAACTACTACCAGCTCAGAACTTGGGTGTCAGCTTCCTTATGCTCTTTATTTAAATTTTTCATACATAAATACTGCCTAAAAGAATGGGTTCTTCTCTCAACACTCAATTGCCACTATCAGATGTAAAGTGTAGACATCCGAAAATGAACCAGAGCCCCAGCCTGTTCTTCCTGAGGCAGAAGAACTGATTGTGGCTGATGTGATCCACTTCTGAAGTTCAAGCCAGCCACACAGGTCGGTCAGACAGGACGAGGTTTGAACACTAGCTCGCCAGATGTGCACTCACCCCAACGTTGTTTGTAGAAAACATGTGGATTTATTTTATTGCTAATGGATAACATGTCTGAAAATATGACTTGTGTATGAAAGGCAGTACTTTCCCTGCATGATTTTAAGCTTACTTCTTTTTTTTTTCCCCCTTAAATCATGTGATCAAAAAGCACACAAACTAGCTTGCGTACTCATTTTAATCCTCCCGTCTATTCCCCTGCCTCCTTCTCCTCCATCATGTGATCCTTTCTTCCTCAAAACACCAGATAGTTTTGTACATTGTCAGCAGTAACAAACTGCAGGGCTCCCTGGAATTTGATGGGCCTCTGACAGAAGACAGTACTGAGTGCTATTACACAGTCACTGTCACTGCATGAGCCACCCTCCTCTCTCAAAACATCCAATGAAGGCTTCTGGAAAACAATCCCTTCCCACAAACTCCTCCTGCTTGTTCCCTCAGTTGGAGTGCAAATCTTTCCTCTCAACAGATTAGCTTTCTCTCCCCAGCATTTCCTCTTGTCCCCTCTGGAGAGATAAACCCCAAACCCCGCAACTGATTTTATTTCTGCAGTCAGGCACCAAGCAGAAAGGCATGGGGATATACTCTTGTCATCAGCAGGAGAAAACGCTGACTATCACCATGGCAAAGAGAGGGCAGTTCCTGCAAAATCTCTGCTCTGGGAGCTGGGAAGTGGCCAACAGAGCTTGAAAAATCTCTCTTAGCTGGTTAATAGGAATATTCGGTACCCGTGTCTAAAACATTACATTTTCCAGCAGATGCTAGAGGAGATAAATCAAGGTAGAGGACTGGTATCTATAAGGAAAATAATGAATGTCATATTCAATTACTTCAAAATGTTATAGAGATCGATTTGTACAGACCACACTTCAGCTGTTCCTTCTCCATGTCACCTAATGAGAGATCATGCAAGGAGATTTTTCTTCCCCGTTTGAAGGAAAGGCACAAACCACCTTTTTGGGAGGACTGCCCTGCTTAGCTCTTCTTGTCAAAGCCAGAGGTTAAGAGGTAATGCTTGCAGAAACAGTTGCTGCAGTAGTTCCATTCTCCAGCATCTTCAAGATGTGCCAATCTTTTGACTACCCAAAGCCTCAGTTATCACTCACAAGGAGGTCTCTAATCTAGCCTTTTCTATGGTTTGTGACACAATATGGAATTATTACCAAAATAACTCACCTTCTGTCAGAGGTGGGGACTGCAGGAGAAAACGTGCTGGACTTCAGCCTCTGTGGTACAGACTTGCCAGTTACAGATGCTTGTCTTCTCATTCCCTCCCCTGGGAATCAAAGCTGCTTCTCAAACATACCTATCACAGGTTTGAGGATAAGACTCCCATGAAGCTGTCTTCAGTCCAAGTTCTACTAGAATAACTAGTGCAAAGGAAAAACGAAGCAAATTTAATCAAATACCAGGACTAAAGCATAGAATGTCCTGAGATCACGGTACAATTCATACTAAGAACTGAATTTGCGATAGACTGGGAGTATTGGATTAATTTAGAGGACTTTAACCTTTATAAATGATATAACCTTAAACAGGAAATATTAATTGGAAAAAAGCAATATAATTTTAAGTTACAGATTTGTCTTTTTCTCCACGACTGCCTAAAGACCGGGGGAAGATAAGACAAACCAAAAAACTCAAATTATGCTGGCTCACGTACCTCCTAGTACTCTGAGAAAGGAATTACATTTCTGTGACAATTTTCCAGTAGTAAAATAGCTTCTAAATTCAAGGTGACATTACTTTGTCAACAGGACTTGATGGCACAGTTGTACCTGCTGTAGGGGATTGTATTACGTGACCTATGAGTGCCATTCCACTCCTGTTTCTCTGTCGCACAAACTGCTCATCGGATTTACCAAAAATTGAAAGGTGACTCAATCTCCCCATCCAGAAATAACATTGATATTTTTTGCATGAGTGTAAGCTCTAGCTTGCACTGTGATGATAAACTCCTTCCTGAGACACTCAAGGAAGGTCTCTACCATGTAGGAGTTTCCATCACCGTTCATGGAGGCTTACTGAGCAATTCACATGCTTCCCACATACCACATTTCCACCATCTGCAGCTTTCACATGGTTTCCAGATGTCCCATCACCACTAGCAGCCTCCAGAGCAGGGTTTTCTCACTGTTACCAGGGCAATGCCAGCATGGCCACATTGTGCACCCAGCACACCAAAACACCGTGTGAGGCCAAGGCAGAATCTCAGCACCTTCTCACCACCAGCCAGAAGGCTAAACTCAGGCCAGACTCGTCTTTAATTTAATTGCACGAAGCTGCTTGGTTTCTGATTTACAGTCACACCCTGCTTTTCTGCTTTTTGCCAGTCCATTTGGCAAGTTCAGCCTTTCCTGGTACCCTACCAGGATTTTCAGAGCTCAGTCTGCCTTGCCCCTCATCAGCAGCAGGCAACCATACACACCACACCTGGCGAGACTTTCCCTAATTGCCCTCCTGCAAGTGCTATAGGGTAGGGAATGCCCTGCTGCTGTACGTACGCTCCAGCTTATGTTTTTTTCTGCACAGAGGCAGTGATTTGGAGCAAGAGAAGTTATGTCTAACAGGCAGAAAAGGGGATTTTTTGGAGGTAGGTTGCAAGGGGAGAAAGCTGCTTGAAAGAGCTAGGTAGGGGAAAGGACACAGAGCTTTTTGGGGAAGGGAATGTTTTATAAATTGAGAAAAAAGTGGAGATGGTCTGAAGAGTATCATTTGTCTGCCTGAATAAGTCCAACTGGGCTAGCCAGCTTCAGTCAGGAAGTGCTGTGACCTCCTTCCCAGGGCCAGACACACCACACTGGTGCATGTGAGCAGCATAAATCAGGGAAATGGAACTCTGAATTGGCTGTTTTGTACAACTGCTTTCATTTTGGGTCATCTCAATCCATGTAGAAAAGCCTTCATCTAATTCTTCCCTCACCCCCTCCCTTAATACGCAAAAGGCAGATGAGAACCAGAAGTAGGCAATTCAGAAAGACTGTCTGCCACAAATTGTAGGAGACATTTGCATGCTAATGTGAAAAAGATGTGGCACCTGGATAGATTACTTTATTTTGAAGTTGTTGCACCTAGAGGAGTCATAAATTAGAAATTTACTTGGTGTTTTAAATAGCTAATTCTGGAAAAGTATCATCTTTCTCTCAGGTTTGGGTTTTTGGTCTGTGAATACGGCTAATTTAGGCATTACACTTCAGTCTCTCAGCTGGGTGGGTGTTGGATCAGATGCTTGTGGCTCTGTAGGACCACCAGGTGGGTGCACTCTGCAAGGCCACCCTCCGTGCCGTGGGCTGCAGGCTTGCTTTCAGGGCAGCTGAAACCTGAGAGTGGCACCTCCAGCACCTAACACCCTAAAAAACCAAAAAAGATCACAGAATCACAGAATGGTTCAGGTTGGAAGTGACCTTAAAGATCATCTAGTTCCAACCCCATTGCCATGGGCAGGGACACCTCCCACTAGACCAGGCTGCTCAAAGCCCCATCCAGCCTGGCCTTGAACACTTCCAGGGATGGGGCAGCCACAACTTCTCTGGGCAACCTGTTCCAGTGCCTCACCACCCTCACAGTAAAGAATTTTTTCCTAATATCTAATCTAAATCTACCCTCTCTCAGTTTAAAACCATCACCCCTCATCCTATATCCCTGATAGAGAGTCTCTGCCCATCTCTCCTATAGGCTTCCTTCAGGTACTGGGAGGCTGCTATAAGGTCTCCCTGGAGTCTCCTCTTCTCCAAGCTGAACAACTCTCTCAGCCTGTCTTCATAGTATAGGTGCTCCAGCCCTCTGATTGCCTTTGTGGCCCTCCTCTGGACCCGTTCCAACAGGTCCATGTCCATCTTGTGCTGAGGACTCCAAAGCTGGACATGGTACTGCAGGTAGGGTCTCACAAGAGTGGAGTGGAGGGGCAGAATCACCTCCCTCGACCTGCTGGCCACGCTTCTTTTGATGCAGCCCAGGATACGGTTGGCTTTCTGGGCTGCAAGCACACATTGCCAGCTCATGGTGAGCTTCTCATCCACCAACACCCCCAAGTCCTTCTCCTCAAGGCTGCTCTCAATCCATTCTCCGCCCAGTCTGTATTTGTACATGGTGTTGCCCTGACCCAGGTACAGGACCTTGCACTTGGTCTGGTTGAACTTCATGAGGTTTGCATAGGCCCACCTCTCAAGCCTGTCCAGATCACTCTGGATAGTATCCCTTCCCTTCGGTGTGTGAATAAAGCCATTTTTGAGCTACTGGCTCTGCCTTCAGGCATTTTTTTTTTTTTTTTAACAAAGCCTGGCAGAGGAGATGCCTGACACTGTGTGTGTTTCACAGCCAACCAGGTGGATCCTGCACCAGGGCTGCAGGTTGCAGACAGTTTGCAAGGCGGGAGCTGACTGCATGTAGAAGGAGGGAATCAGTGTCTGCTCTGGAGGCAGCTACACAACCAAACTCCCTTCTCTCCTCCCTTGGAAAATCAGGCAGTGTTCAAAAATAACAAGCCTGGGTTTTGCGGAATGAATGGCCATACTCTAAAGACATTGGGGGGAAGTATAGGATCTATCTTGGTCCTTTCAGTCAGAAAAAGGAGATAGGTTTCATTTGAACTACCAAAATATATTCTTATTTGTTAGTCCCAGGCGAAAGTACTGTTTTTCAAAATATTGCATTCAGCTGTCAGTCTCTCAGTATCTATCTGAACGCACTTCATTTCTAAGTTCTCCTTAACTTGTCTTTCAGAAACCTTGCTGTAGGGATTTTTTGCTTTAGTGTTTTGTGTGTTTGTTTTTAAATAAAAGTAGTTAAAAAAACCCCAACAGACAGCTATCTTTACAGCCTATCTGAAAAGGCATACGAGTATAAAATAACCCGTAACAATAAACCTTAATGCCGATAAGGTTGATTTATAATGCATTTTCTCAAAAACCAATTACTGAAATAAGAATGTGAGACCCAGGCATAAGCGAAGGAGAAGTTGCACAGCATTTATAAAAATAAGTTGCTGTATGAATCCTCAGTAAAACAATAGTTTATTCCTTCTCCACTCTAAAGCGTACTAGAACTACAGTCTGAGCAAGTGTAGTATTAATCCAACTGTATTCTCACTTAGGTCAAGTTTAATTAAGACTTGTTTTAATTCAAACAGTAATATCACATCCCTGATAAAGAGCAAGTTTGAACCCACTTGCATTGAACACCATCATGTTCCCAAGAGTTTCAGTGTTAGCTCAAGTTAATTATGTTTAAATTATTTCCTTTGGCGTACTGATGTAAAGATCATCATCTGACCCCTTAGAACAAGAGCAGCGAATTAAAGCCTTCTGCCACTTACAGTGAAGCCTGTCTTACCATTGCACCCTTGTGGTAGAGTTTGCCTGCCTTAGATTTTAGCACCAAAGGACTACATCATTAAAAAAATCATGGCTTAGTTACATTGCTTGGTTTCCTATCTCTTAAAATTCTTCCAGGGAGGTTTTCAAAGTCTTCACCTTCCAAATACCTTCCACTGTCTGGTAATGGCATGAAAACAAAAATCACTGCAGCCTTCCTTTATGCTTCTGCACATGGCTCATTGCACCGAACTTACAAACCACTGCAAGTCCTCAGGCTTTTAAATCTAGAGAATACATTAACTGTGTTCACCACAATGTTGGTGATTTGCAGCCACTGCTTACTAGTGTAACAGCCAGCAAGCTTAAAGGCAGGAGCAAAGGGGGTCAGTTGGTTTTCCTCATTGTCTTGAGGGACAGAAGTGCAGACTGGGTCTCCATTGAGCACCCATACTTGGACATCACAACTGCGATTGAGCATAAATGCTCGCCTGTGGAAGTTTCCAAGTATCGGAGTAAGTGTGTAAATTGGAAGTAATTTCTGGCTAAAGCACAGTTAAAGATGGATCACTTCCAAGTGAAGCAATTAAGAAAAAACCCTGCGCTTCTTGGGCAATGTTCCTTTTTGTTTGTTTGTTTTTAAATGGGCCCTTCAAAAAGGGAAGGGCAGGAGTGGAAGACACTGGACAAAATTGCTCTCAATTAAATCTGTTTTAGAAGGAAGTTTTCAAGCCTAGGAGCATTCAAATTATCAGGCAATTGAGACCTTTTCCGCATACTAGGAGTATACAGATGCTCTAGCCACAAAACCAAACCAAACAACCATGAACCAAAAGAATTTGTCTGAAGTTAGTGTTATTGAGCCACTGTGAATAAATCATCTGTGTGTTAAAGACATGCCAAATCTCTGCACAAATTAAAAAGCAACCATGAAGTACACAAAGGAACCTTCTCCGATTCTGACCAATGGTCTCTTCTGAACGTTTGCAGTATGTGAGTTTCTACAGACTGTAAAGAAGGAAATACATAAGCATTTAAAGCTTTCTCCTAGAGATTTACAGTTTGTGATCTGGTGGCTAGAGAAGATGCCACCTGCAGCAGACAGGCCGTTCTGTTGTCCTGCTGTATGTGGGTCTTTGCAGAAAAAAGCTCACAAGCAGCAGAAGTCTACAAGGCATTTCTTTTTCTCTTCCAGCCTCTGTTCAAAAGGGGTGGTATTGCATTTGCTGCATACCAGGTGAGATAAATATGATAACCTCGATGCTGACAAATTATTTAGAAGAGCATAGAAGACAAACACCGTGTTGTTTTCTAGCCAGAGCTTCGGAGGACATCATCCTTGGTTTGAAGCGAGATCAAACACACCAATGGCTACAGACTAGCACTCTTTTTGATGCCATCCTAGCGGAAGCAGGGTTATCTACCAACTCTTACAGTGGTTCATTAGAGTAGCTAAGATCTTTTTTTTTTTTAAGGGTGAGTTCAGTGAAGGCTGGTGTCCCCACTCAATGACATTCTTGGCCTTAAGAGCTGCTATGAACGTCAGTCTCTGGGCTTCTTTTATAGCTATGCCTTCTGTTTCTCTTTAGCTAGCAAGTGTTTGTAAACATGGATTTTTGCAATGTGAAATTACTTTGGTTGTGTAATGACTATAATTTGTCAGTTTACAAGAAAGCAGGCTAAGGTCAAATTTACATTCTGCTTTTGAAAGTACATCTGGCATTAGTAGAGGGGAGGATGCTGCAAGCTGAAGGAAGAGCTTCCCCTCACCTCCATTCACTTTGCCAAGTGGCCTCCTTAGTTTTCGTTTGAGGCTGTAATTAGCTAGCTTGGGGCTGGTTTGAAAATGTGGTTTTGCTGCAGAGAGGTGGGTCGTTCAGGCGTGGGAAAAGCTGTTAAATAACAAGGTGTCAGATCACTTTGAACCCAAGTCGAAAACCTAATTTTTTTCCTTTCTACTTACTGAGGGTGTTTAGCCTTGAAGTACTACTGATTGCATGGGGGCAACTTGGTCACTTTGCTCAAATGTCTGGGTACAAAAGCCCTTAGGGGAAAATCCACTGAGGTAAAAGGAAGGCTTTCAGTTCAACATGATGTGTTTTGATTAAGCCTGTTCCAGTTAATGTGAAAGCTAGAGTTAGCAGCCTTTGCTGCAAGTTTGGGAAGCCGTATTCTCAAAATACTTTTGAAGTGACTTTTGCTCAAGTAAATGCAAAGGTTGTGGGGGATTTAAGTACCCAAATCTGGATTTGTGCTCTGCGGAATCCCTGCTTGGCTGCTAACTAACCCTGAAGGTTTTTTGAAAATGTAAATGTCTACGCACTTTCAAATTAAAGCTCCCCAAGTTCACCAACTTCTGCCTCTGGGATTACTCAAAATATGGGTCTCTTTCAGCCTGAGGGCTAGCCTGCAGATCCATACTCATCCTGAACACACCACGCCTGCACACACAGCCTTCCATGTCATCTCCTCCGGAGGTGCTTGGCACGCAGCATCTGCCAATGCCAACTTTTTCCAGAGGGGAGCAGGAAGATGTGTTTACTTCCCAGCACAGGAGTGGTACTGGGAGCTGGGACTGAGACCTGCAGCTTTGGAGATGAATGCCTTGCCCTTTAGGGTAACTAAACATGCATTTTTCCTTCTCAGACAGTCTCCACGTCAAAGATTTCTGCTACAAACAGCCACCATGGGAAATAAGGAAGGTCTCATTCCTGACGTAGCAGAGGTGCTCTCAAAGACAGCAAGGAGACCTGAGCTAGGCAACTACTCTTCCTTGGCTGTATGCTGGAATAGACACGGAGGGGTGATGGCTGCACCCCTGCTTCTCTCTAGGTGTGGGGGGAGTGATGGTCCTGGCTTTGCTCTCAAGAGAGAAGAATTTGTTCTCTCCATCAGCAGGTACTTCACTATAAATCACAGTAGCAAAAGACACTGTATTCTGACCAGAAATATAAGGGCTCTAGGATGTAAAGAAAGTTTTCTGCAGCTGCCTTTGCCAGTCCCCTGTTCTGAAGCACCTAATTCTTACAAACATTGCAAGTTACCCAATGCCATGATTATCCTCAATTCCCCAGGTACATTTGGGCATCCAGCCTTCTAGCTCCAAAGCGGCATACCCCTGGTGAAACTGGGAGTCTGCTGAGACACAGCTTTGTCCATAGAAGCTGTCCTTTCTGCCTGTGACCTGTGCCACTGCTGCCTGTCCCTCGCTGTGCTGGAGAGCCCACTGTAGGGCAGTCTTCTCTCCCAGGGAGTGCTGGTCTCCTGGGGAAGCACCAGGGAAGCAACCTGGGTGGAGATGCTGAACTTCTGCAGGGCTCATTTGCTTGGGTGTAGACCCTCCAGACCAGATGGTCTGCATATCTGCTGAAGCCAGCATACTTGGTCAGCCCCTTTTATCTGCTCTGGTTTCCTCCATGTGATAGCCATTTTTTAGTTTCTAAGCTCTCCTGTTTGTTTTGAGAAAAGCACTCGGGAAAACTATACAAATCGTGGCTCAAAGGAGTGAAGAAGATCCCATGACACAAAGGCTTATATCCCTGCCAGGAAACTGAACTCATTTTTCCCTCTCCTGCTGCTCAAACATCTGGCTTCAAGACTTTAAGTGTTAACAAAAAAATTGACATGTGACTCACTTTGTTGATGTTTACAGCTGTTCCACATCAGGTCTAGGGAGAAAAAAAAAAAAGCAATGTAATTGAGCCAGGCACAAGTTTTATAAAGCATTTCTTCTGATGAGAAAAGGTTAAAAACACTCTTGGAAGTACAGGAAAAGACTCAGCTTCAACCGGAATTTCAGCTAGCTTCAAATGCCACCATACTCACTGTTTTAAAAACCTAGTGGTCGGAGTTCCTGAAGCAAGCCCTTCTAACCCCCAAAAAACTGATGGGATAGCACCTCCCCTCCTCATCAACCATGGGTGATAGGGAAGCTCCTCTTTTAGAGCACAGCCCAGGTGCTTTTTGCTGCTCACATCAATGAAGTAAAACCGACCGGTCACTTAACAGCAAATAGGCCTCAGGTGGAGACTGTCAAATGCCAGGAGCTTTGTCTTCTGTGAAGGAGCTCAGCCCTGGATATTTATTCAACTCCATATGTGTGTCCTTTGTCCAGAAAGCAACTATTTCTTCAAATTTGATTTGGAAAACTGCCTCACAACATTATAAGCAACTGCTTAGTAAAGCTACTTGCTGCTAGAGGGTTTATGAACAAGTCGTCCCATGCACACAGCACCCACAGCACTCAGAGCAGGTCTGCTGATGACGAGCAGCGCCTCCCACATTTAACCAAGGCACAAACCGGACACTCCGAAGGGCTTAAAGCTATTAAAAACTTGTAAGTATTTTCCTTATGGAAAACCAAACTAGACATTGTCTGCCCTTACTAACTCCCACCTCCTGCCTCCTCCTCTCCAGTTTGGTCTTCTAGTTTGTTCTTCCCATCCGGTCTTGCAGGTGACCCTACGCTCGCTGCAGCTCGCACCCAGGCTACAGTTGTACGACGACATGACACGGGAAGCAGGGAAAGGATATCACACATTAAAAAGTGCAGTGCACTGCATGTTCTCCAGGACTTACGGCAGGGTTTACACCACAGGCTTGCATGTCTGGAGGACAGTGGGCAATTCCTGTCAGCGCATCCCCTTTCACCAGTCCTTTTGCACCTCTTTGTTTGCTTAAGCAAGGCAGAGACCTCGTGGGCAGCTACAAAAAAAATGTAATGAGAAAAAATCTGGGTGAAACCTTGTTTTGTCTAGGTTTCAGGCTCAAAAGGCAACTACGCAAGGAGCAGGTTTTTCAAGGTCAACATGCATAGTACTGACAGCAAAAATTGGCTGAGGGTCCTGGGGCTGGCAGTCAGTGGCTCCAGCACACGGTGCGCAGGAGAAGAGCGTGAGGAAGAGAGATGGCAGTAGCGATAGAAATGTCAGTCTAAGGATACCTGCTAACACACAGACTGTCAGCGTCACCTCTTTTCAGCTCATGGAGATGGATCGTAATGCCAGCAGCTGCTGAGTAGCTTTTAGTGGATTACTCTGCGCTACTGAATTAGGGTTTTCAGAACACCGCCTGTTTTACCAGCGTACCCTGTTGTCTTGGGCTTTTCCTGAAGCCCACACATAGCAAAAATAAATAGTAGCAGGACGTGCTGGTGCAAACTGCTTCGATCTTAACTCTTACCTCAAGGTAATAAATGGGTAAGAAAATGTGGGTTAAAACAAAATTACAAGTTACTCAGGGCAAGCTTTGGAATGGGCAGCACCGAGGATCAGCTAGAGTACTCGTTCCCATGCTCTGCAATTTGGCTGCACAGTCAGCTAGCTGACCATGTGGTCCTTGCTCCTGTTGGTATTAATAGGAGACCGGCTGGGATGACAGATGCCATAACTCTCCAGACTGTTACAGCTTCTCTATTTTTAAGCTGGTTATATGAGGGTTTTGGGTTTTTTTTTCATCAGGGTGATCATAATCTAAGATCGCCTCAGCTAAAGGGCTGTAGTTCTCTTCAGCATTGAGCAGCAGGAGGCTGCAGCATCTCTCTTAAGTGCAGTCCCAGCCCTCAGCATTTCCACGTCCCCTGGCCGGGAATGCCCTGTGTCTGCCTGGATGCCACAGTGCCCTGTGGAGCTGACTCACACCCGGCATATTCTCCCTGATGTTCAGCAGCTGCTTGCTTTTTGGCTACTGAAACCCCAGGAGGCTTCAGTGCAATAAATAGTCTTTTCTGTGACCACTTCACCTCCCAGAAATGTGAATTTTGATGTACCCTGATAAGGAAGCCGATAGCCTTGCTGGGAGGTGCTCTCTGCAAGGGATCAGTGTTCTGCAGCAGGTGTCTCTGACAAGCTGGTCCTTCCAGGTGTGTCCATTTGAAAGGAGGCTGGAGGTGGAGGCTGAAGGAGGGCGTGGAGAAGGAGGAAAAGAAATGAGTGGTCAGAAGCATGGCAGGGCACAGTATTGCTTTTGTCAGTCATTGCAGGAGTTACTTGCAGAGGTACTAATTTGTGCCTTGTAAAATCATGGAGCATATTAGTAGAAGGGCATTGGTTCCCAAAATCTTAACATCTACATTAGCATTTGGGATTACAGACTTCATAAACATCCCTCTGTGTGAACACAAACAGTCATTTGAGAAGCTGACCACTGAAACCCTGATACAGGCATGGCAAAGGCTTTGGTTTTATGGTACCTGGCAGGTCTCCCCCTCACATAATCATTTAGGTTGGAAAGAACCTCTAAGATCGAGTCCAACCATAAACCTAACACTGCCAAGTCCAACGCTAAACCATGTCCCCAAGTGCCACATCTACATGTCTTTTAAATACCTCCAGGGATGGTGACTCAACCACTGCCCTGGGCAGCCTGTTCCAATGCTTGATAATCCTTTCAGGGAAGAAATTTTTCTTAATATCCAATCTAAACCTAGCTTGGTGCAACTTCAGGCTGTTTCCTCTCCTATCACTTGTTCCTTGGGAAAAGACACCAACACCCACCTCTCTACAGCCTCCTTTCAGGTAGTTGTAGAGGGCGATAAGGTCTCCCCTCAGCCTCCTTTTCTCCAGGCTGAACAACCCGAGTTCCCTCAGCTCCTCCTCATAAGACTTGTTCTCCAGACCCCTCACCAGCTTCGTTGCCCTTCTCTGGACCCGCTCCAGCACCTCAATGTCTGTTTTGTAGTGAGGGGCCCAAAACTGGACACAGTATTCGAGATGGGGCCTGACCAGTGCCGAGTACAGGGGGACGATCACTTCCCTAGTCCTGCTGGCCACACTGTTCCTGATACAGGCCAGGATGCTGTTGGCCTTCTTGGCCACCTGGGCACACTGCTGGCCCATATTCAGCTGGCAGTCGACCAGCACCCCCAGGTCCTTTTCCCCCAGGCAGCTCTCCAGCCACTCTTCCCCAAGCCTGTAGCGCTGCACGGGGTTGTTGTGACCCAAGTGCAGGACCCGGCACTTGGCCTTGTTGAACATCATACCATTGGCCTCAGCCCATTGATCCAGCCTGTCCAGATCCCTCTGTAGCGCCTTCCTACCCTCAAGGAGATCAACACTCCCACCCAACTTGGTGTCATCTGCAAGCTGACTGAGGGTGCACTCGATCCCCTCCTCCAGATTGATGATGAAGATATTCAACAGAACTGGCCCCAATACCGAGCCCTGGGGAACATCACTGGTGACCGGCCACCAACTGGATTTCACTCTGTTCACCACAACTCTTTGAGCCCAGCCATCCAGCCAGCTTTTTACCTACCCAGCAAAGAGTGCACCCGTCCAAGCCACGGGCACCCAGTTTCTCCAGGAGGATGCTGTGAGAAAACGTATCAAAGGCTTTACTAAAGTCCAGGTAAACAACATCCACAGCCTTTCCCTCATCCAGTCACATCCCTTCTCATCTAGTATCTTCCTCTTTGAAATGGCCTTTCAGTAATTTCTCGTGTCCCACCTTTAAGTCATCCCTTCCTCAGACTGACGCTGTTGGGGTGATCCAGGCATCCCTTCTAGGCTGCATGTTTAAACCTTCCTCTGATCATTCTGTTCCCTTGAAAAAACACTCAGTCTGGTCAGTGTGTTTCTTGTAACACTGTGCTTTAGTGTGGACTGGCCACTCCGAATGAGCCGAGTAGAGCAGAAGGGTTATTCTGTGCATCCTGCACGTTCCTTCCTGCACCTAGAAACCAGGCAGGCTGCTCCAGCTGCTCCAACTGCAGCAACCAAACCAAACCAAAAAGCACAAACCAGTACCACAACGTGGCCTACCGACAACAAGCTCGTGATCCCACTAGCCCTCATGAAAAGGGCAGGAGAAGCAGTTATATGCCACCTATGCTGTGCTTAAGTGTGAGTGTGGCTCTTTCACCTTGCTGAACCGTCCCCAATAACTTTTGCATCCTGCCCAGGTGCTGGCAGCCCCCACCATGCTTGCGGCACTTGCAGATGCAGTGATGCTGCTCTCCTCCACCACCCCACTGTGACTGAACCCATTCTCTGCCCACTGCTGGCAAATGTGCCCGGCCACAAGGCCTTTTCTCCCCTAAAGCCTCCTGCCTTGCCAGGCGGGACCAAATGCTGCCAGCCCAGCAGCGGTGCCTGGACAGGGGTCCCAGGGCGGGATGCGGCAGACAGCACGGGACCTCTGGTGGCACTCCTGTCCCTGCCAGCAGGAGCGCGCTGAGCCGAGGCACAGCTTTAGGTCCTGCTGCTCTGCATTAGATGCTTGGTGAAATGCTTGTGGAAAAAGTCTCTCTTTGGACTATGCGGTCTGCTTTGTTTAGGAGAGAAAAAAACAAGTTGCGGGGGAGTGATGTCCATGTATCGCAGAAGGATCACGGGCCGCAAACCTGTGCAGGTGGGTCCACAAAGCAAGGCTGTTTGCAGGTGATGCACACAGACAGGGGGTGAGAGGGATCAGGCCTCCCCTGCCGGGCCTTAAATGTTCTGAGAAAACCAGGCAGCAGGAAGGACGCTGTCTGCTGGGCTCGGGCATGGTTCAGGTGGATTGCAGTGTGGTAGCTGAGACACCTCAAAGCATTGCTAGTGCCAGTTGTGGAGGGGTTGAAAGTTAGTCTGAAGGACGCTGTACAAAGAAAAGGTTGTGCACAATTAGGCACAATTAGATTAAATGCAGACATGTTGGTTTGCACATTGATTTTCTTCTTCAAAACAAATATGAGTCAACTGTCCAGAGGCTTGCTGGCATCTTAGTTGCTGCAGGAAGAAAGGACCTAGCCTGTAGTTTTACAGAGCTTCCATCTGAATTTGAAGTCAGAAACTTGTTTTGGTGCAGCTGGACATGGCACAGCACGGAGTCCGGCAGAGCTTGCCTTGGGATAGCCTACATTTGGTGGGTATGACAGTTTGTCACGCCAGAAACAAGGTCAAAGTATGCAGAGCTACACACACCCTTCAAGCACATACAAACCTCAACGATTAGTCACGGTCAGGTAGTTAATATGAGCCACTATTGGACAATTGGAGCCCTCACCGTGTTTTCTTTAGAGGTGTGCACGATTCCTGCCAGATAGCACAAGTATTTAACTTCCCGTGATCAAAGAGCAGGGTCCTAACAGCAGAAGTTATAGAAGAAACCTATCCTCTTGCTCTGGAAGCCACGTGTGGAATTTCAAAACTGGAGTCCTTGCTGAGCCGGGGGCAGCTGGCCCGGGCACTTTGCACGGGAGCAGCAGAAAGCAAAGTGCTGCTATTGCACCTCGATGTAGGCAAGTGCAAGTGAACTGGTGGCATTTAAATGGGGCTGAAGCTTTATACCTTGACTTCACAATGAGAGTGTGTTGCCTTTTCATACTTGCGAAGGATATGTCTGTGCTAACAACATCCTAATAATACCAGTCTTTCTCACCTGTTCCTTTAGCGATCAAAACGTGTCCCTGTAATTTGCATCATGTAACAAGCAGCAGTTTCGGGAAGTCAGGGTGCAATATGTATGCAATCAACAAATCGTACTGTCTGTAGTGAATGGTGGACTTGGCAGTGTTGGGTTAACGGATGGATTGATGATCTCAATGGTCTTTTCCAACCTAAATCTTCTATGATTCTGGGTTTATAGGTGACACTTACATTACCGCCTGTTTCCAGAATTCTGTCAGATACAGGACTTAAGTCTAAGTTTATGCAATTTGAAATTGCTGAACCATGGCATCGAATATCCACTTTATAATTGAGAAACTATCTGCAGGAGAAAGAGCAATTGTACCTTAGCTACGGGCAGGTTCTGGGGCAAGGTGGACACAGGGACTCTGCACAGTGTGGCTTAAATGTTATGTAGGACAACTGAAGACAACGATTAAAAAAAAAAAAAAAAGTCCCTAATTCCTTCTTGCTGCAACTGCACAAACAAGGACTACATTTGCTGTCAGATCAGTCCACTGCTGCTGGTATCCCTGAAAGCAGTTCCTCCCAAGTGCCCCAGCGAGCATGCCCTGAAAGGGTTTTGTCTGGTGAAGGTAAAAATTTCCTGTTTCTGTGCAAGTAACAGCCCAAAACATTATCTGTCTAGCAGGAGAAAACTCAGCACTAACTTCTTCCCTTCCCTTTCCTCAGAAGGGCATCAGGAAGCAGATGCAGGCCCTGGGAAAGCTCCCTCTGTGCTTCTCCAGTAGTTTTGTAAAGTCCGATGAGGTGCACAGCGCAGGCATGATGGCAAGTGTTTAACAGATGTTACAGTTGTCTTTGTAATTTAGAAACAAGGTGCATTTGTTACCCAGCTTGTTTGAGGCTGCAGGAGAGGAAGGGCCTCGGATCCAGGACTTACCAGGGAAGGAGTGGGAATTCAGCAGAGAGGCAGCTGCCCCATCATCCCCACACACGGTGAATGCTGACGGGCCCGTGCCAGCAGCACCAGGAGTAACTGAACGGGAAGTTGGGTTCCAAAACAAGAAAATTTCACAACCCCTGACACCAAGAAAACCGAAAGATTACTTGTGTTTCCAGAGGCAGAATGTGGCAGGGTGGGAAGAGGAGTGACTGAGTCCTTCCCGAGCAGGAGCTTTAGTCTTGGCCATGCTTCACCCTCCCCTCTCTGCCATTTCTTTGCAGGTACCTGGAGTGGAAGCCACTGGTGGCCGGGAGCAGCAATGCCACCCTTATGACACAGCGGGGGCCCAGACACCAGAGAAAGTCCTGCCTGGCCACCCCAAGAAGCGTCCCCAGGAATGGGGGTCGCCCATTGAGCAAGCGCAGCACTCACTGCAGCACTTCTGGCTGTTCGGTCTAGCCCACCTGAGTGACCTCTCTCACTGGTTGCGAACCAGTGGGAGAATCAAGAGAGCCAGCATCAGGCCTCGGCACACGGGGCAGCCTCTTCCAGCCTCTCACTGGTGTGCTGTAAGGGCAGCGATATTTCCTACGGGGAGGGAAGCCATTGCAGAGGGCAATGAAAGCGTCACTTTTCCATTCTGTCTGCTCCAGGGCACTGCAGTAGCCATGCTGCACTGCACGCTGTGCACCGTCCACTCGGGGAGCACACAACGTTGAAGTGAGCACCTTTTGGAAAGGATGGAAAGTTTGCACATCTTTGGACATGAGGCACATGGTACAAGTTGCTTGCGGCAAGTCAAGGATGGCCTGAAGTGTTGAGGGGCAAAAGGCAGGAAATTAATAGCAGGCTTTGCTACTAAGACCACAACTTTAAGGAATATATTAAGTATTTCTTGTTAAGGAATCTCCACTCACTCTGCATGCTATAGGAAATAAAATACAGGAGGATTTCTGTCCCAGTTTTATTTTTATTTATTTTTTTTTTTCCCACAATGTCTGCTTCAATGAAAGATAGAAACAGTCAAACCAAAACAGACCAGGACAACATTATATGCTTATACCATTTACAATATTTACATAATATACATTTCTTTTGCTCAAGGGGCAATTATAGCAACTTGGAACAAAAGTGCAAGTGAAAGGAATCACTGCTGTAAAAAGATAAACTTTCCTGTTGGTCATGTTGCAACGCTTGAATTAACAGAAGTCACAAGTGGGGGAAATGCACTTCATAGAAAGCAAGCATAGTTGTCACTTCACAGCGACAGGTCCTGCTGAGCTTTATTTACACCAAGCCTAAGCCATTACTCTATCCAGAAAAATTGATGAGTGAGTTCACAAGTGATCCCTTCTTCATTTTAACATTGAACAGCAGAATCTCAGGGTTGAGCCGTCTATTGTGCAAATAGTTAGCAATTAGTTTCAAATGCTCTGTTGTATTAAATGCTAAAATATATTTTAACTTCCTTATTATACATGCTATAAAATTACACTAAAAAGTTCAAGTTTCTGAAGTAACAATTACCTTTCTATATATATATATATATATTCCCTCTATATAAACTTTTAAATTTTTAATTTTCTTCTTTAAACACCCAGGATAAAGATATACCAGCTCTGGTACGGCTGTGTTTTTTTCATAAGCATTTAACAAAGTCCCACACGTAACCAAAGCCTCATCTAAAAGTTAGTCTTCCAGGTACGCTACTTTGGTCACCCTCTCATTTTCCCTTCCCTTCTTTTTAAAGCACCTTCCCATGTGTCCCACTGTGACCTCAGGCTATGCTGCTTTTCCGGCGGAAGGGATGAATTTCTGTCCCCTCCAATTAATAAGCCAAGTCGCGTGGCCACTGAGGGATGAGCAGCTGTCAACATTTTCCACCTCTTGGAGGGTTCCTTCAACAGAGTACTGCAATCTCCAGGTCAGACACAGTTTAATTCTGTCAAAGACCTGACATCAACGGGAATTACTTTAGACCCAGATTTCGTTTCATAGCCATGCACAGGGGTGTTTTTTCACACACACACTGTACACATGCTACCACGGCTTAAGTGCAAAACAGAGCGCACGGTGCTCTCAGCCAGATGGTGTTCAACAAAACACAGTCTGGATTTTACAGAGACAGCTTGTCACCCACCCTAGTGATTTTCCCCATGGTTTTATCCTCAGGTAGCACCAACCATTTAAAATTTTCACCTTTTATATACATACACCTTTTAATATTTTCTCTCTATGTACATACACACACATATATGTGGCATCGGTACGTTCACTGCAGGAGAAACTTATTTACATTAAGTTGGAAAAATTCAGTTGTATCAAGTTACAGTACACCAAAACAAAATTGGCATTTGTGCTTTCTTTTTTCTACAGGAGTCATTTTTGTCATTTCAAAAAAAGTTTATATTTTTATTTGCATCGAGACATGTCACGTAATGAAAAAAAGTTAGAAAACAGCTAGGACTGAGAATTACAGGGCATCAGCTTTCCTCATATGCTCCATTAAGTCTACAGAATAGCTGCTTTCTATAAAAATGCTCCATTCAAACACCCCTGCAGCTACCCACGCTTGCTTGAGGATCTTCTTAATAAATAACACACAGCAGAAGAACCACACACCTGTCTTGCACTGTGCACATTCATGAGACAAAAGTTTCTGCATTCACTGAGTAACACATTAATAAAACAGCGCTTAAACTTCTCTTTTTATTTGGGACATCAAAGTGCTTTTAAAAAGAAGGAAACACCCCCATTCTACGCGGTAGTTAAGAGGCACAAGGAATAAGGCTTGAATTACTGTCTTCAGACACTGACTAGGCTGTGGAAACCAACGGCTTAAACTCCAGATTCTCCCCGGTCTCTTTACTGGGTCGGAGAATCCCATTTTCTCAGATAATCTCTACTCTTGAATGTAGATGCTTGTTTATAATCCATAACATTAACCAAAAAAAATAGCAGCTCCACAGCCCAAACAGCCCAGCTATACTTCAGTAAAGGTACTTTTCCCTTGAAAGCATGAGATAGTTTCATAACAAAGCTGTTTAATTAAAAACAGAGCAAAGTTTAGCCTTCATAGCAATTTAGTAAATACAGGTAGTCTGGTCCAGCGGGCTGTAAGTACCTCTTTGACCGGGTAACGAGTATTTTCCGGCCAATTGTAATTTCAGCACTGGGCTACATAAAAGTGACCGCCTGCCTCATCTGTTTATGCTTCAGTAACCGCTGGAGACCAAAACCGTATTGCTAAATTATACAATATTAAATAACTCATTAAAAAACTAACAGTGAATTTATTATTATTTTTTTTTTTAAATTAAATACAAAGCCTGTCAGGCTGGGTGCTGAAGGAACACTGCTGCCATCCACTTCAGGAACTACAACATACAGCACGTGTCCTGTTACTTTGCGAGTATGTTAAGTATTTTTGGAGTAAGAGATCTGTGTCCAAATAGGGAGCCATAGCATTCACATCCATTTAAAGAAATATTCACCTCTTCCAGACCACAAACTACTCTTCCTTTAGCTATTATCAACGTGCACGTTTGCAATGCTTTTCCACAGGCTTCTTGTAAATGGAGGTTTCTTCTAGTCCTCCACTTTGACAAACTACCCTCTCAGAGATGGCTGCAGGATCCCCTTTTCAACAAGGTGAGATTTCAGGGTTTTATACACACTTAGTTGTTGCTCAGGCTGAAGTATCAACAACTGTTTCAGTAATTTGCTGGGATTTGGACCCCTGTCAATGAAAAAAAGAAAATTTTTTTTTTGGTGAGCAGCTGCTCTAAAGAAACTTTTTGACAGCTTTCCATTTTCCTCTTGCTGCACAAACAATGCCTTCCCTTTTTTGGGGACACCAAGTTATGGATTACTCCCAGTCTATGTTCTCAGGGTAGATGGGCAAGCGTTACTGGCAGTGTTCTCCTTAGCTCAATTTGAGCAGAAACTAAAAAGCATTTCTTGTATTTGCTGTTAAATGGGCATATTAAGAAGGCTTATGACAAATAAAATTCACTTATTCATCCTTAATTGCTGTAATCAACATTTTTCATCAACAGATCCTTTTTAGTTTAGCATCTATTGCCAGATAAGATGTATACTATTGAACTAAATGGAAAGTTGGCCAAGTTGGTAAAGAAAACCACAAATTAAACCAAGCTTTTCTAAATAACAGCCTTATTTTTAGCTAGTCATTTATTTACAATCTACTTCTAGGACAGACTGAATAAGAGGCAAATAATCTGATCAGGTATCAAATAATTATTTAGCCATATGCATTTACAAAACTAAGGACACGTATCAGGACACCTACAGCCCCTTGATTCCCCCCTGCCCCAGGAACTAAAATGACTGACTGTAAGAGAATTGTCATTCCCGTGATTTCTTCCTGAAAGCTGGTGTGGTTCAGGGGAGATAAGCAGTATTTTTAAGAAGTTGTCTCCTCTCTTTAACCATAGTGTTTTCGTCTTAAACAGAAGATCCTGAGTCAAGCGACTGAGAAATACTGAAACTCACAGGAAGAACTGCAGTCTCGCAACCTACAGGCTCTTCAGAAACCACACAGGGATAAAGCAGATGCTGCAGCAGCCCTCCTGCCCCAAACCCCACCCTCACACCTCTCCGTAATCAGTAAATTCTAGTAAAACTTCTATGAGGCTGCTCCACAAAACTTTCTGGTACTTAGGGTACGCAGGTTACCTTTAACAGCAGCCATGGGAACATTAAGGCATAGCTTGAACCTGACACAAATCCTCGGCAGTGACATGTGTTTTCTGAGTAGTTCTGTATTTGAAATCATTGCATAAATCAGATTTAGAAACCTGCAATCGTCACTATGCTAACAGTGCAGAACATAAAAACTCATATGAAGTAACTGTGGTACAGCTTCTATGCAAGCTTAAGCAGTTAATATTGTAAAAAGCCCATACCTTATGAAACTGGTGATATAGACGTGAACAAAAGTGGCCATCAAGTACTGACAATCAAAGCGATCCATTATCCCACCATGCCCAGGGATTGTGTCTGCGAAATCCTTTTGAGTGTGAAGGATGAGGGGGGGGAAAAAAAAACCAAACAAAAACACGCATTCAGTGATTCCTATGAAACGCACTAACGATGTATCACTTGACAGCAGCACATTAAGGCCGCAATTAAGCTATGGTTTCACCGCACTGAGCCAAAAGTTAGCAAGAGCCTCCTTTGCTAAAGGAGGTTTTCAACTGCAAAGGTGAGTCAAGGGGCGAGAAGAAAAAGAAGAGATGAAGCAACTTGTCCACAGTAACACACAAGAGGACAGCAGTAGGTCAGGTGCAGGTTTGCTACGCTTGCGTGCCTATACACACTTCATTTTGGAGCTAATGGCTGTGTTTCTTGCCTCTGTAGAATCTAATTCTCCTCTTTAATACTTTTATTGCTTTATTCTCTACTGGTAGCTGCTGCTGAAGCACTTGTTACCAGGGAGTACGTTTTTGCTACGAGAGAAGCAGTGATCTGAGGACTCTTTCCACTGTCTAACACTGGCTTTGCAAGTTGTACTGCCCATTCACCTACTGGTTTTTTCACTGGGTTCTTGGTAACCGTAGTTAAAAACCATAATGTGTGCATACAATATAAATATATTTAACAGAATCAAAAAACCCTGTAGTGAAAAAATTATCACCACTTAAAAAAGTATATTTCTGATGCAAACAAAACTTGATACGCTACCTTTGTGTTACCTGATCTTGTCTGTAGAGCAGCTTTATAAGCCAAACTACCTGCATATATCTTTTTTGTCATCCACAGTCATTTGTATACTTGCTGGGTGAAAACCCTGACCTTAGCCATGTGGGGCAACTGCCAGCAAGTTAAACCAGTCCTGTGTCCGTGCCGCTCCAGCCACTCCAGGCAGGCATGGAATGTCCAACCTAACCTATGCTGTCCAACCAACCTAACGCTGCCTTCAGTAACAACTCCACAATATCATAGAATGGTTTGGGTTGGAAGGGACCTTAAAGATCTTCTAGTTCCAACCAACCTGCCCTGGGCAGGGACACCTCCCACAAGACCAGGTTGCTCAAAGCCCCATCCAGCCTGGCCTTGAACACTTCCAGGGATGGGGCATCCACAACTTCTCTGAGCAGCCTGTTCCAGTGCTGTTTCATAGTAAAAAATTTCTTCCTAATATCTAATTTATATCTACCCTCTTCCAGTTTGAGGCCATTACCCCTCATCCTATCACTACATGCCCTTGTAAAAAGTCCCACTCCAGCTTTCTTGTAGCCCCCTTCAGGTACTGGAAAGCTGCTATAAGGTCTCCCTGGAGTATCCTCTTCTCCAGGCTGAACAGCCCAACTCTTTCATAGAGGAGAGGTGCTCCAGCCCTCTGATCACCTTTGTGGCCCTCCTCTGGACCCACTCCAAGAGGTCCAAGTCCTTATGTTGGGAGCTCCAGAGATGGACGCAGTACTGCAGGTCTCACAAGAGTGGAGCGGAGGGGCAGAATCACCTCCCTCGACCTGCTGGCCACACTTCTTTTGATGTGGCCCAGGATGCGGTTGGCTTTCTGGGCTGCAAGTGTGCATTGCCGGCTCATGTTGAGCTTCTCATCCACCAACACCCCCAAGTCCTTCTCCTCAGGGCTGCTCTCAATCCATTCTCTGCCCAGCCTGTATTTGTGCTTCAGATCGCCATGGGATATCCCTGTCTTCCTGACAGCACTGCCTTGGGGCCCAGAAGTATTAAAACAAAAATAATGTACCTTTTAATCTTCTAGTTTAAGAATAAGTGCTGCTTTTCAGAAGCATTTTTTTTTTTCCTCCAAAAGCCCTTCTTCACACAAACAGTCTTTTGCTACCTGGATGTACAGGTACAACAGCACACAAGGCTGTAGCTAGCTGGGCAAGTGCTGGGCAAGCTGCTCAGATCGGCATAAGAAAGATGGGGGTAAGGACAAGGACATGGATGGGAGGTCAGCACAAACAGAAAGGTTTATATACTTCTGTGCAAAGCACATGCCAAAACTGGTGGACATAGGAAACAATAACAACAACAAGCAACAGGATAAGAATTACAGCAGTCCTACCAAGACATAAAGGAGGTCGGGAGAAAATTTGGGGTTGCCCTCTTCCCATACTCCTGCTGCCACTTAATACCAGCCAGGGACAACACTGCCACAAGCGACAGCGCACACCTTGCAATAAACAGAGGTTAGCACGTCACATCATTTGCCAATACACACTCTTGTTACAAGGCGGCACTGTATTGGCAAAGGCAGCCAACCACCTCATGCTTTGGTGAACCTGACACGTCAGCATCTGTGTACGACACAAATACTGTTGGTAAAACACAGCCAGCCACAATCGGAAGGGTAAACCACTGTGGTGCTTCTTAGGCATCTATAGGTTGTCTTTCACGTCAAGTCAAATATCTCGCGCCTTGCTTGTCTAAACCCCTTCTGCAGCATGACTTGGAAGAGTAATTATCAAACAAAATACGACACCAAATTATTCTTAGATTTCCAACACTGAAGTCACATGTTGATTATGCAAAGTTTTAAGAATAACATATACATCTATCTGGTAAAACTACGTACTGCGGCTGATGCTGAAAAAACCAGCTCAAACATCATCGCACCATACTAGAAACACTAGGTACTATAATGAACGATTAAAAACAAAACAAAGCAAACCCAGACCACCCATTTATCTAATTCAAAGATAAAACAAAACCAAAACCAGCTTACAGAAGTCATTACTCACCTTGATTTTGAAAGCTCTTTTAAATCCACTGGCAAAAAATCCTCCAAACGGCCCAATTAATGAGGCAAATGTTGACAGTGCAATGCTGTGCATCTGAAATGGGTACATATTCACCGTTTCCTGCAAGAAAAATAATTAGCACTGTATTTCGATATGTTTGATTGTAGGCTTTTTAAGCTTAAATATTTTAAAATGGGTCTGTCACAGAGCAAATTTCCACAAAGCTCCAGCTTCTCTCCTTAAAAGGCTTTTTGGAGCCTGGCAAAAGTACTCCAGAAGGGCACGTGGAACTACCATCTCTTTTTCGGATTTAACTGATGGCTCTCTATTAGATTGGCACAGAGCTGGGCATTCCCGTCTCCTTGCCCGTTACCAAAATACACGATATAGCTGGACGCAGCAAGATTTCTCTCCGCTCAGTTCCCATTATGTTTTTGTTCAGAAAAATCCTTATTAAATTTGCAATCAAGCCCACAGTCCCTGAGGCAACAGTACGTTCATTTAGTATGAAATACTAAATGTACTTCTAGATGTACTCTTGCTTCTCCAAGTACCAACTGTAGACATTACTTACTTTTAGTCAGTACAGTTTCCAGTTTGCGCTTTCTCCTTGTAACCACATCAGCTTTTCCCCTGTGGTGTTACACGCGTGTAACCACAGGCAAAGCCCACTGCCTTCCGTAGGGCTGTGCGCTCACTCTCTGTGCTGAGCCACTGCACGGCCCAGGGGAGCCCTGCAGAACCCACTTGTTCTGCATTTATCCCAGTCACCTGCTCTTTGCCCTAAAGCAAAAATAACGACAGACTGCTTTGTTTCTATTTGGCGTTCTCTTCCTGTTCGAGTGCCTCTGGAGCATGTGACTTCAGAAGCACTGCTTTGTGCAGTAGGATGATCGACGACCTATGTCCTGGCAGGTGAAGATACAACAGCTCACAAGAATTTCCAGGCTGGGTGTGAGGAAAAGGGTCGGTGACATTACATGGAACTATTACTGGTACTCCTTTTTCAGTCAGCATGGAAGTAATGGCACTAATGCACAAGATGCTATGTGGTGAAGTACGAGTCCAATCCTAACAGCAGCTACACACTAGCTGAAAATGGAACGAAGTTCTACAAAATTACTTGAGCTTACTACTAATTCAGGCCATAACAAGGCTTTGTCCATTTTCCATAAAAATGGAAAATTTTTAGGTTAATAAATAAATAAATAAATGGTTGCTCTTCAAAAACAGGTTTTTCTGCAAAATGCTTACGTGACATCCATTTCCAGCACAAAGAGGATACAGTCTATAAGAACGCAGGCAGATTTCCTTGAGTGACTCCAGCAAGACATTTCTAATCTGCTTGGGTGACCACCTCCCTGATCTGAGCAACAGAGCTCCTCATGGTATCGGTTCAGGTCTTACCCTTCAAGCCTTACCAGCATTCATATACCTTCCTAAAAAGGTTTAGAAAACCATTCAAGCTGGGAAGTATAATTTCAATTTTAACCAAAGCCTGTTTTTTTTCCCTTACCCATCCCAACACAGCCTGAAGCAATGGTGGCAGAGAGTACTTCTTCATCTGAAAGAGCTCTGAAGGTTCACACTCTGTCACAAATCTGTTGGTTTCACTGTTATATTCCACGGGGCAGACAAAGTACTGATGTTGAGCCAAAAAATAGGAAAACTGAAAAGCAAAACAAAGGCTCCTGAAATAGGTTTTCATTGTTAACGGTCAAAAATCATATTGTAATGGATGGCTTTGTCATCGCAAGCTGAGGATAATGAAAATCTTTTTAACAACAAAGAGACCCAGAATGGAGTAAGATTGGCCTGTTTAAGTTGCAGAATGCCTCAACAAGGCAGACAAATGTTCGAGGCACTTCGTGATGATTTCCCAGCTTGTCTTCATATCTTTCAGATTCACATCTACTGGACATTTCTGCATTATAAAATCCCAAAATGTTAGCCACTTATTTTTTGCAGTTCATTGCTCCATTAAAACTTGAACTATCACTTCTACCAAGTTTGGCATTTATGAGTTCTGCTGACCTTGGTGATAAGTTACTTATCAGAACAGTTACTGTATGCTGTTATCTTCTATGCAAATTGTCAGTGTAAACTACTTCTCATGAGAAACGTCATTATAAAGTACATAATAAAAAGTACTACTTTACAAAGCATAAATAATGTGATTACTAATCTTCAATTTCAAAGTAGGGATGCAACTGATAGCTATTCCAGATATAGTAACAGTAATGGCAAAAATGGTCAATATAATCTGTTCAGGAGAGGTGCAAGCCTTGCCTGACCTTTCCAGCTAGTTACGAATTGGCAGAATTCTCTAGCCAAAAAACCCCAAACCCCTAACTCTTAGGCTTTCAGCAGGTTGAGATTAGCAAATTTGTCAGTAATTTTACTTCAAGTAAAACCAGAAAGTTGGAAGACTGCACGTATACAAGGCAAGTCCTGTGGTTACTTACAATAAATCCAAACACAACTGTGGAAAAGAAGCCTCCAATGAACCCCTCCCAGGTCTTCTTGGGAGACAGCTAGGCACAAAAGAGATAGTGTTAGCCTCATCAGTTGCATCACTGAACCCTTTTCTACTGTATTTCTGGACCTTGTTTGTGAAAATTAAGCTCCTACTTGGGTTTTCAAAGCTATGTGTGAAATACTGAACGTCAGCAGCTGCAGCCACCGAATGTGATCAATAAAGGAGTATGGCTAGGACCTGTCCCAGGCACGGAGGGAAAGTGCCACAGTCAGGTTGGTGCCACTGGGCAGCTTGAGGGAACAGAGAGCTCCCTTCCCATCTGCTGCTGCCGTCTGGAGGCTGCTGCCTGCCTCTGGCCACAGCTGACCCCGATTAAGCAGCTGAGCTCCTTCAAGCAGAAGACTTGGAAACCTGCACGAGCCTGCTATGGCTCTCTTGGGGATCTCTGCTAGCAAGTGCACATTTAGATAGAGACAGAAGCCTGGGTGTTAGACGACTACTGCTGGGGATGCTCCTTGAGAGATGCTAGCTTGCTACATACGCACTGGCAAACTAATACAGCAAATAACTGCAGGCCTAGAGAGACCAGCTATTTTCTTCAACAAGTTCTATCACATTTTCAATTTAGGAGCAGTTTAACATCAGAACCAACTAAATGCCCAAAAGTTAACGTGGCAACATCATGAAAATAATAATTCATGTCTTTCTCTGGGGTCTTGCGTATTCTACCAGAATGGGAAGATTACTACTTGAGCCCTTCTCAGTGCTACGTCAACAAGACCAGATGAGGAACAGGTATTTATACTTATTTCAAATTACAGTTTCTGACAGTAAGGATGCAGTTAAAACTATATATTAATTCCAAAAAGGAAGCGGTTATAAATGATGATGCAATAGGCTTGAAATGTATTATACTGTATATCAATATTACATTCACATTAATCCCAGTTTCCACTTACACATCTTCAGAAACAGGACAGTCAATTCAGTTTTTTTAACAAAGATGTGTATCATGCAGTACAGCAGAAAGTATTTTTTCCATGAACACGTTTTTGATCAAGTATCAAAAACGCTATAAATTGTAAAAGCTTGTTAGTGAGGAAGTGCTGGAGTACATACCTTAATTAACGGAGTCCTGCCAAAGAAGAACCCAAAAATGTAAGCGGTAATATCATTGCAGATAACACTTGAAATTGGAACCAGAAACCTAGAGAAAGACATAAAAAGTTTCAGAGAGAAAAAGAAAAGCTGCCCAAAACTAAACACAGGGCAGAAATTGAAATAGCATTTCTTTCTGGGAAATTTTTCTGTAGTATTTAGAAGGAATTATGTTTCATAACGTGTTCACCTAGTTTCCCCCATGAGCAGCATATTTAGCTATACTGGTTTTAGTCTTCAGCCAATCAAGACCATTACAGATCCATGTTAGTTCAAGTTAAGATACGATTTTGGTGCATGAGCTTAAAAAGTGAACAGGCTGGCTTTGTCCTGTCAGACTTGAAGACTGGTACCACAGTTAAGAAGAAATCAACAGATATAAACATGTTAATGTTACTGGTAACATCAAAGCAAGCAAATTCCTCATAAAGTTTAATGATACCTAAATTTAATAAAAGAAAAATTTTTTCGTTTTTTTTACTCCTGTCAGTTTGGAGCAGCCTGTATAGCTTTCCAAGTGTTCTTTGCATGCAGACAGCGTCTGAATTTATTACTCAAGCCTGTTAATCTTCCCCCCCCCCCCCTTTTCAAAGCAGGGATGTATTAATAAGCCAATATTCAGATTTTGTTACCGTCTGCCAAATCGCCTAGCGCCAGTGGAAACAGTAGACTAGCAAGGCGACTAGGTTCAGTTTTTGGCTCATGAACATGACCACTATGAAAAGAATTTGTTAATACAAACTTTGTCAAAGGCTTTGGGTTTTCTTTCTAACTATAAGCATGGCTTCTCTGCAATAATCTCACCAGTTGTACATACATCGGGAAAAGAAAAAGGAGAACATACAGTATTATGTCCCTGGAAGAACACAAATCATCTCCCGTGTGCGTCTTCCTTCTTTCTCAATTTGTAATTTACCCTGTTCCTAAAGAAGTGGGGGGTGGAAAAACACACCCGCTCTTTGAAGAGAGGTTTTAAGCAATCAAATTCATCAGAATTTAATATATCGCTAGAAATGGGGCATTAAGATGACCCCCAAATATGCAAGATTTTAACTCTTAAAATATTTTAAGTAATCTGAATTTATCTGAACAGGGAAGGTGGCCAGACTGGGGATTTCAAATTAAATGGTCCAACTTCAATAGCTCTGAGCAACCTGAAGCTCCCAAATAATTGAAAAAGAAATGCTGGATATTCATCCATTCAGCAAAACGCTACGGAAACTATTTTGCCAAGCATGCGAGCAATCCTATTCCTTGCAAGTAAATGAAGTGGCTGTTCAAAACTACCATACTTGTGGCCGCCAATCTAGTTAAAGAGGTTTCTGCTTCCTCTCCTGTATCCTTTACCTCATCACTCACAACTCGTCCGACTCCCCTTCCAACTAGACATTAATGCTCCTTTAATTTATGCTGCTTTAACTGTTCCCACGAATATTCCCTAACCAGATCTATGTAAAAGAACCAACCTTTCAATGCAATAGAGTTACAAATCAATTTATGACTGTCCCCTTACCAGATCATGCCTTCAAAGAGATTTTGGATGACAAGATGAGATTGAGTTACAGTGATCAGCAAAGTGACATGAGTCCATGCGAACTGTTAACAATGCAACAACACAACAGTTAGTGAAAACACCAATCTGTACACCTTGATAAATACTGGCGTGTCAGCTAGAGGAACTACTTAGGAGCTCCCAGGAAAGACCAGTTCTAGTGACAATGCAAGGGATGCGTGCATACAGTATATCACAAGTTAGCTGGCTTTCTGAAGCAAGTACTGAAACTTTAACAGGTTCCCCATCACTTACCTCCGCCCAGAATTTTTTAAAGCGCAGTTTAAAGTCTGATTTAATAAGACATACACCTTCAGCATGAAAGCAGCAGAGAAATGTAAGCAATGTGATATTCTGTATATACATATAACAGACATGTTAGAACTGTAACAATAAAATGGCAATGAACCACTTATGAAAGAGTCATGTTACACAGATGTGGATCTCTCTCATAACAGAATACCAGTCCTCTTATGAAACATGAACGTTCTCGGGATTAGCAAAAACAATGTGTTAATTTTTATGCACATGGTCATTTCAACAGTCATTTTCCTCAGTATTACTGTGTGTAGTACTTGGTGCCAGTGTACAGTGAAGTGGTTTCCAAACAGTTCACCAGTTAAGATTCTACATTAGATTTTATTTTCCAAAACCTGGTAGTTTTTTTCCAAGAACTGGTAGTTTTTCCAAGAAACACCAAATTTAAGCACTCTAAGTGTCTGGGCGATTTAACATTGGGAATGTCCTACTTTATTCTCTTCTCACGTGTGTTTTCCTATGGCAGCCAGCATCTACTTCCAGTTAAAACAACTCAAGAAGGCTGAAAGGCGGGGGTGCAAGAACTGATTAAAAATTTCTAAAAATGTTACCTGCTGGTTAATCAAAGCATTGCTGCAGCAAAATTTTTAGTATTTGTCAAGCGATATTGGAACATGACCTAAAACCAAAGGGCTACTCTCCTTGTCTGTTCAAACACTGTGTTGCCACACAGTGGATATACAACTTCCCTCTGTTTTACTGCAATTCTTAGGTAGTCACACCTTAATGTTTTCTGGGCAGGTACCAAGTCGTACGACTGACACTACATTTTTTTTTCTGCCTTCTTTCCAGAAGGGGAAAAAGGAAAAAAAAAAAAAAAAAAGGAAAATTAATATTTTTACCTTGTGCCCACCTGAAGATGAGAGCTTTTTTTGCAGATTAGAACATAAAGACCACCTCTCCTAGAAAAGCTGCATCTCCCTGTCAGGCAAGTTCTCCCACGAACAGGGTAAATTTTTTTTGAGTAAAAGATTTTTTTTTTACATGCTCATACAGGGCTCAGCTAAGTCCTAGTCTAGAATTAGGGATCCTTAATGGTAAAGTGCTACCTAAAGCCCTGCAGAAACAGATAGGTTAACTGCACACCCAGAACTTTAGGAAATCTTTAAGGTTGTGCAATGCTCTGCTCAAGCTCTTTAAAGACAGCAGCTGTATTGCATCACTGTTTTATTGTTGCTTCTAGTCATTCCTATATAGAAGTGTGAGGGTTCAGTGGAGCTTTTTGGGTCTGCTTTGGTTTGGGTGGAGTTTTTTGTGCATTTTTTGGTCGTTCTGGGTTTTTTTGTTGGGTTTTTTTTTTTTTAACCTGTGATGTTACAAAATTAGTTCGACCTACAAGATACAAACAAGAAAAAGGTTCACGCTCTTGATTAGTTACTACGCTGTTTAGTAAATGGACAAACAAGAGATGAGAACATCGTTTTCTTTTAATAGATTAATGATCTATTGAGGCACAGCAGGGCAGAAGACCAGAACTGCTGTTAAATGTCACAGAAGAAATCTTCCACATAGGGGTTAAGATCAAGTTCCCTTCACAGTACTTCAGTGGGGCCTCTACAAAGTAACACTTGAGTCACAAGAACCACTTCCCACGCTACGCTGAGCTATTTGGCTTCAGACCTGGGAGGGAGATGCACACCCCTTTCTCCTGGAATCTCTTTAGTATCAGGCTATCACTAAGGGAAATATATCACGTTGCATATGCACGAAGCCTCACCAGTGACAGCCTGTGTTGACTGAAAGGCCGTATCCCGCGATATAATAATAATAATAAGCTGCAAGGTGAACAGATACCAAACAGCCCAACACCAATTGATTTCATGCTACTGTGGGTTTAAGCACATTTACCACCACACCCCTCTTCAAGCTACCTCATGAACGTGGGGACATGACTGTTTCCAGTGACATTCATAACGTGAGTGACCACAGCAAAGTGGGTAATACACACCATGTAAAACTGCAGACGATAATGTTTCTTCACTAAACTCAAAACAAACATGCAGAAGCCTGTAAAACAAAGCAGGTGTAGTTTGTACCATCTTATATTTGATTACACTGAACTGTGATATACCAGTAATTCTCTTCCCTTGAAGCAGCTTTTAATCCCTCTGCTGCTAGGAGCGTTTGCTTGCATTCAGTTAAGTGTACATATAGAATTATTCTCATTAAAGCACAAGATTTAGTTAACAACAGTAGAGAGCATCAATTTCATTACCTACAAGGTCCCATTGTAGACATCAATTTTTAGGGGAGGGGACCGTCACCTTTAAAAAACACTCAAAAACCAGGCCGACAAGCTGGTTTTGAGTAATTAACAGAAAGAATTGAAAGGAAAAGACCAGCTTGCCCCTTTCCTCCAGACAGGCATACGGCTGCATGCAACACGAGCATGAAGTGCAGGTGTTGGAGAATTCAACTGACTGAAAGAAACGTTCCGGGGGCTAACAGAGCACCTCTTCTCCCTTAGGGCCGCCTCCCACACCAGCAGGGTCAGAAGCCCTCAGAAGCCCCTTAACCCTGGGGACAGCCCCTCAGCGACCCCCCTGATCCCAGGGCGACAGCCACCGCAGGGCTCTGCTATGCTCTGCCTCCTGCTTTTGCTCACGACTGGCTTGTCTCACCTCTCCCCCCGCTGCCCTTCAGCAGCCACGATGCATTAGTTAAGTCAGTTTCCTCAAGGCAAAGCCAGCTGAAAAAGGTCAGCTCTTGCAAAGCTGGTTTCAAGTTTGCAATCGAAGCATCAATTAGAATTTTTATTTGGCTTAAAAAAAAAAAAATTTAACAGTAGACAGACTGACAGTTCATCATGAAAATCAGGTTTCTTAATATATTTTACAAGTATTTGTACCATAGCAGTGTCCTGTCCCTTAGGCCAATCTGAGCCTTCAACTGATTTAATTTCAGGCTAAAGTAATACTAACTGCGTTGCTGAAAATACCATGGACTATATCTACATGTTCACAAAGCAATACGCCAGCCAGCTCATGTCTCTTCTTCCTAGACAAGAGGTTTTTAAAAAGCCTTTCTTTGGATAGTCAGGAAAATCTATGCATGAGGCAAGCATCTGAATATCTTTCAGACAAAATAAAGCCTCGGGCATTTTGAATAATCAGTTTAAAAGATATTGGTAAATCTTATTGCTGTAGACCTAGCAGAACACTTGCAAAAAAAGCATCAGCCCAGCACAGCAATTACATACAAAACATACAAGTCATTCCCACAGACTACCAAAACAGCATTCAGGTATTCAGCTACTGAGTTCTTCAGCGATCAAAATTAATTTATGCCAACTTCTCTTGAGTGCTATTAGCTCAACTTTCTCAAGATCATTGACTTATTTAGGCTGCTTTCTTCTTCTCAGTGAATGCAAAATTTAGATTCATCTTTTCACAGGAAAAATGGAACTGCGAACACCTAATTTCCTTGAACATCAAGAGGAAAAAGAAACTGAAAGTGCATAAAGCTCGGGAGCAATTTTTTTTTTTTTTTTAAGAAATAAGCACAGAAACAAATGCAGCACAAAGTTCTTTCATTTTTGTGATTTCCTACACTTACCTGTTAAATAGAGTGCAAAAGATATAAACCTGTGGTAACGAATTAGGAATTGAAGCTGTTCTCTTCTCTGAACAAACGTAGCGAAGTAATCAGCCACAGTCTCTCCATAAAAGAAGTAGTTCACACAGAGCAAAAAGTACCTACAACATACAACAGCTAGCAGTTATTTTAACAAGATAATATGTATTTAAGCATCATTCTTAAAAACAAAACAAAAAAAACAACCACAAACAAAAAAATACCACACAAGGAAAACCAGAAGGGCAGAAAAGACGTGAGAAAAATAAAATTCAAGTATAAATCAAGTCTTATACTTGTGGGTCGGCGTCTCCTTTGACAAGCCAATTTTTGTAATTTACTTCTTCTAGAGCAACCACAATAGAAAAACAAACACATTTTGCAGGATACAATTGGAACTTAACTACACTATTGAATACTCCAAACCTAGGCAAGTTGTTTTCAGATATTCTAAAAGCACGGAACAAGTACCATTGCTATCATTGATATTGACACAAGCAATTCTGCGTATTCTTTCCCTCTATCCTAACAAGGGTAGCTTGCAATTTCTGCTTTACAAACAGAAAAAAAAGGTACTTGCATAACAAATCCCCTGAGGTTATAGGACAGTGAACCTGGCATGGGGATTGGGAATCTGGATCTACACTTTTGCCACCTGGCCTGAAGATTCTCGTCTGCTCCATCTTCTGCTCCACTCCACCACGCGCTTTGCCTTTTAGCTTTCTTTACACAACAGTAATCTTACAGGGTTAAATTCATCAGCTAACTAGTAATGCAGCTATTACTACAACTATTTCAAAACAATTTTGTGGGAGCATGTCCATGCTCAACGTTCAACTGAGGTAAAATGTCACCTTCAGCCATCTCTTTTTGAAGGCCCTTCAAAGAAATTCCTTTCAATCAAAACAGTCAGTACGCAAGTAATTCTGTCACAAGTTTTCATACAAATTCAGTTACTCAGCTTCTAAGTCACAATGGGATCTCAAATGCTGAGGCAGCACTCAATAAAAAACAAGAAATAGCAAATCCAAAACCACTAAGAGAAGCATCTCTCTAGGCAACATGCTTTTTGGTTTATTACCAAAATCAGCCACAGAAGATGGCTGTGATTCAAGACTAGATCTCTGGAGAGTCTCAGAGTGATCAGTACTCATTCTTTTTCCCCCCCGATAGATGTTAACGCTTATTTTGCAAGGCTCCACATCCCTACGTAAGCCAAATAATTGATGTTCAGACTACTAACAGGATTCTCTCATCTCACTGAAATGTCTAAATATTTAGCCTCAGTGGCAAGACGTCAGACTGCAAAGAACTCTGATGTTACCTAGTGTGGCAATGCAGAGGGGTTAATTTTGAGCTCCACATAGGAAAGCAACGGTGGTCAACTGCAAAAGACAGCGAAGCGGTCGAGTACACGTCTCCTCCTCTAAAAATTTTGGCAAGACCACAGAATCATTCATGTGTGAGTCTGTTCTAGCTGTACATCCAGAAGCCACAGACTAAAGCAGACAACAGATCAGTCCCCTGGATAATCCAGGGGTGACCAGAGGGGAACTGATGAGCATTTACAGAAGAGCCGACAGCAGGAATACACCACGTTACACAGTAAAGTTGCCTCTAGAAGGAAGCTATGCGACAAAAGACAGGGAATAACCTAGATATAACAATTCCTTAGAAAAATAAACCCAACACAAAACCAAACCAACACAACATAGGTCACATCTGAAGAATTGTCCTTAAGCACCTTAGATGCTATGTGTGCCAAACACCTTCCCACAATGCTGACTGTAATCAAAAGTTCTTCCCAGAACTCAGAAGAGTTGATTTCCCCAGTTTTATCCAGCCCTATATGAGCTGGACACTGTCACAAGTATCCAGGATTTGCCAGAAAAATTAATCTCATCTTTCAGAAGATCCCTCAGCACTGTATTTATGCAGTCCTGTGATTGAGTGCACGATTGGAAAGGTTTTAAAACTTGTAAGTTATTATTTTATTTCTCTATGTGTATGAAGAAGACCCTTTAAGGTACCTGTCCTATTTATTTCTTGTGCAAGTTAACACCCCCCTTCCTCCTCCCCACCCAAAAAAATCAAAGCAGTTCAGGTAATACATATCAGGTGATTATTCGGCTATGCACATTTTTAGATAGCTTACACATGCTCAATTCTGACTTAAAGCATATACGCATGCATATATATATGTGTACATATATACATATTTATTACACGGAAGAAATTGAAGTAGTAAAAGGCCAACTGACTTGTCCAAGTTCACAGGTGAAAGACAACTACAGAATCCTGTATTAGAGGCAGATGTCAAGTTTTATGTCCACACATGACCTACAAAACTATCATCCCACCATGACAGGATATGAAGAACATGAAGATTTAAGTTTCACATCCCTACTTATTGATGTTCTTGCTTGCTACTCACCAGCTGAGGGATCTAAACCACGGTAAATCGTATGAGTGGTACACTCTGTAACCTATAGTAATGATTTCATGGTAACACTTCACTTGGATGCTTAAGACCTAAAAGAAGAGAAATAAAAAAAACTATGTAAATATGATGCAGTTGTTTCTTAAAGGCAGTAAGTAGTACTGCAACCTGCATTAAGGGGAGAAATTATTCTGAATTCAAATTCCACACAGAAAACAGACAGCTTCAAAGCAAGTCCAAGGGAAACCAAAGCTCCATTTAGAAAAAAAACAAAACAAAAAAAAACCAAACCCAAAACCACTAGGAAAAATGACATTGGGCTAGCTGGAAGAATGCACTCGTGAAACAAGGGAAAGCTCCTGATTCTTCTTCGTTAAAACAGTTTGGCAGCAGCAGGCCAAAAGTATTTCCTGCAAAGAAGGCTCTTCTATTACTTTTGGCTATTTTACTTTTAAATTTAGTTTAAGAAATATGTTCTAGGCTCATGGAAAAAAAACTAGCTGTGCAACACAACTTAGACACCCAGGTCTTCCACTTGCAAGTGTCTCATTAAGGGCAATTAGCACTGATGATTAGAAGCAAAGCTTGTCTAACCCCGGTCTGAATGTCACACCCTCCACGGCCTTCATTTGGCTTTGCTGATCTCACTACTTCAGCGCTTGCCTGCGCAAGTCTGGTAGTACGTCCTTGCAGTCTTTGGGCTCCAAAGGACACTCTGCCAGTTTTGTCTAATCCACAGTCACCAAGCAGACTGCCCTGCCCAGATATCAAGCATTGACAAACACAGGTCATCAGTAATCCCATCCAGAGGCAGGAGTAAGAACCTACCCACACCGATTGCACACGTCAGCATGTTGGCTTTGCAGTGTTCTCTTATCACCTGCATTCATGAATAAATTTCATCTTGCTCAATGTGTGAACACAGTTTGAAACAGTCATACACCACCTAAGTGAGTTAGTTTTGAAGCTCCCCTGTCTCAGGCTCTTTCTTCTGCTTGGCCTACATTATAAAACTTAAATGCCATATGCAAGAGCAACATTAAAGGATTGCATCTTACAGTGGAAAAGGACACTGGGGTCCAAAGTCATGGAAGCTTTTTTTCCTTACATTCTTCTTTTTACCTAGTCTCAAATGTCAACTTTGTTCAATAGTTTATTATATTAGAAGACAGATTTTTTGCTGCGTGGTACAACAGAGAAAGAACTCTATTCCAATCCTATACGAACTTTAAATACTTTTTGGTTCATCTCTTGATAGCTTTGTCCATGATTGCAATCTCAGAGTATACCATAAATACACTGAATCACGCTGTAAATTGATTTGTTCCTTTTTGTTCGTTATCATCATTCTCAAGCATAACAGACTACTAAGGAAGGATTGGAAAAAAAAAAACCCTCTCTCTACAGTGACCAACAATTTAAAGGGGATTTTTTTTGTTGTTTCTTCACATACAAAAAAGAAAATCCTACACCAATGAAACAATGAATTACTAGTTTGTTATGTCATTTATCTGAAAACAGGAAATATAAACCAGACTAATTCAGATGTAGAGACTATAATGCAGACCATAATACTGGTGAAAAAGCATTCCAGTCTCTCAAGACAATACAGGGGGGAAAAAAGGGGAATTTATGACTTTTGGAAGAAGGGGTAGGCAACTCAGGAGGACTACAAGAAGTCATGAGGTCATGCTATGAGAAAATTAGAAGGGCCAAACCCCAACTAGAAATTAATCTGGCTTCTGCTGTAAAAGACAATAAAAAAAATGTTTCTATAAATGCATTAGCAACAAAAAAGGGCTAAGGAGAAGCTTCATCTTTTATTGGATGCAGGGGGGGAAGATAGTGACAGGGCATGAGGAAAAGGCTGAGGTACCTAATGCCTTCTTTACCTTAGTCTTTAATAGTAAGACCAATTGTTCTTAGGGTACCCAGCCCCCTGAGCTGGAAGACAGACCAAAATGAAGCCCCAGTAATCCAAGGGGAAACAGTTAGCAACCTGCTACACCACTTAGACACACACGGGACTGACCCCAGGGTACTGAGGGAGCTGGCAGAAATGCTCGCCATGCCACTCTCCATCATATATCAAGCAGTCCTGGCTAACTGGGGAGATCCCACTTGACTGGGGCTTAGCAAATGTGACGCTTACATACAAGAAAGGCCAGAAAGAGGATCCAGGGAACTACAGGCCTGTCAGTCTGACCTCGATGCTGGGGAAAGTTATGGAGCAGATAGTCTTGAGTGCCATCACACAGCATGTACAGGACAACCAGGTGATGAGGCCTTCTCAGCATGGGTTCATGAAAGGCAGGTCCTGCTTGACTAACCTGATCTCCTTCTATGATAACGTGACCAGCTTAGTGGATGAGGGAAAGGCTGTGGATGTTGTTTACCTGGACTTTAGTAAAGCCTTTGACACCGCTTCCCACAGAATTCTCCTGGAAAAACTGGCTGCTCGTGGCCTGGATGGGTAGGTAAAAACATGACTGGATGGCTGGGCTCAAAGGCTTGCGGTGAATGGAGTGAAATCCAGTTGGTGGCTGGTCACCAGTGATGTTCCCCTGGGCTCAGTATTGGGGCCAGTTGTCTTTAATATCTTTATCAGTGATCTGGAGGAGGGGATCGAGTGCACCCTCAGTCAGCTTGCAGACAACACCAAGCTGGGTGGGACTGTTGATCTCCTTGAGGGTAGGATGGCTCTACAGAGGGATCTGGACAGGCTGGATCGATGGGAGGAGGCCAATGGTATGAGGTGCAACAAGGCCAAGTGCCAGGTCCTGCACTTGGGTCACAACAACCCTGTGAAGCGCTACAGGCTTGGGGAAGAGTGGCTGGAGAGCTGCCTGGGGGAAAAGGACCTGGGGGTGCTGGTCGACTGCCAGCTGAATATGGGCCAGCAGTGTGCCCAGGTGGCCAAGAAGGCCAACAGCATCCCGGCCTGTATCAGGAACAGTGTGGCCAGCAGGACTAGGGGAGTGATCATCCCCCTGTACTCGGCACTGGTGAGGCCCCATCTCGAATACTGTGTCCAGTTTTGAGCCCCTCACTACAAGAAAGACATTGAGGTGCTGGAGCGGGTCCAGAGAAGGGCAACGAAGCTGGTGAGGAGTCTAGAGCACAACAAGGAGTGGCTGAGGGAACTGAATTGTTCAGCCTGGAGAAAAGGAAGCTGAGGGGAGACCTTATCACTCTCTACAACCACCTGAAAGGAGGTTGTAGTGAGGTGGGGGTCAGTCTATTTTCCCAAGTAACAGGAAACAGAACAAGAGGAAACGACCTCAAGTTGCACCAGGGGAGGGTTAGATTGGATATTAAGAGAAACGTTCTTCACAGAAAGGGTTATCAAGCATTGGAATGGGCTGCCCAGGGCAGTGGTTGATATACTGGTAGTATTTAAAAGACTTGTAGATGTGGCACTTGGGGACGTGGTTTAGTGTTGGACTTGGCAGTGTTAGATTAACAGTTGGACTCGATCTTAGAGATCCTTTCCAACCTAAATGATTCTATGAACGCCAAAAGGTGTTTCACAGGAGGCCACGAAAAAAGTAGAAGCACATTTTGACAGTTAAACAAACTTAGAGTGAAAAATCAAAGCAGTTACCCAGAAGTACCAATTTCAGTGTTTTAGAAGCCACACCCCTGCATGTTACTGGGAAAGATAGTTAAACCATTATTCAATAAAAATACCAGCCACAAAAAAAGATGGAAAGAAGCAGTAAAGGCTGACCAGGTATGCAGGGTGTATGAATTTCTTAATTTTTTTTTCTTCACTTCGTGACCTAAAAATGCACTTTATCTCTGTACCTAGGAAAGGGGTCTACGTCCACTCTACAGATAAATCCAAGGCCACAGGGCAGACCCATACAGAAGTAGGGAATTAATGGAACATGCCTGAGGAAAGCCTTCCAGTGCCAATCACAAACAGCAGACCAGAGATGCCTGCTTTCCTCAGCCTCAAAAATGAAACTCTTGTGTCTTCATTTTTTGAGGGGGTTTTGTTGTTGGTTTGGGGTTTTTTTCTGTTTGTGGCTTTTTTGATTTTTGGTTTTTTTTAAACCTCAAAGAGTGTTAACAGTAGGTGATGGGAACTGGACAAGGAAATGGATGACAGTAGTTTAGTAAACCTCGAGGAAACAACCATTCAACTTCTTAGAGTTATTTTAATTCCTACTTTAAAAAAAAAAAGCTAATTACAGTATATGAGAAGTCCTTAATCCCAATGCCCAGATGTGAAACTGCCCAGTGTTTTTCAAAAGTATTTACATTTACACAAATAAGAGACAAATTGCTCTGAACTGTCTGTGCAGTTTGTTTCCAGCTGCCTTAGGCACGATGAACAAAGATATCAAGTAACTCTTGTGGGGCAAAATGTATTTAAACAAACTTACCAGAAGCATCAGCATAAATGATCCCAGGTATATGATCAGAAAAAACACAGAAATCATAGCTAGAGTGAGAATTCCACGAATCCACCAATTTTTCCATCTATTAAAAAAAAAAAAGGGAATAAAAAGCAAGCAGTTATAAATGAAAATAAATACTACTTCCTTTACTAACTAGAGATTAAAGTGGATTAGAAACAGTGGGAGTTCCGGAAAATTTTGTGCTTAGTAAAACACAGAATCAACCAACTATACGACTAAACAGGATACACAGTAAAAGAAATTAAAGTTAGGCACCTTTCATCTTCCCCCATGCTCCCCCCCAAACATCATTTGCAATTAAATGGATCGACCCCATATTGAAGCCATATAAAGCCTTACATATGAAAGAAAGGCTGCCAGGTAAAAAGTGTACGATTCTTTGAGGAGTAACAGACAAAAAAAAAAAAAAAAGAGATGATCACCAACTTTCTGTAGCGACAAAGTAGCTATTTTGAGAGGTAGAGGGTTATCTATTGAAAGCAGTTCTGTGCTCTTGTGAGCACTGGCACCAGGGCAGTATTCAAGCTGTGCAATACCTTGACATGAATTCTTATTAAAAAAACCCAAATGACTGGGAATTTTTGCTAGGTTGTTTCTTTTTTTGCAGTTTCTAGACTAACCAAAATGTTATTTTCCACACCCTCAACCCCTGCCCCCAAAGGTCAGTATCAGAAATAAAATCAAAAGCCCCATTCATTTAAAAAAAAAAATTTAAAAATCATCATCACATGCTTCACTCTGCCATGAAAGTGTTTCTAGCTATCAGCAGTCTGCATTTTATTGTTCGCATCACTTTTAAGTTTTTCTCCTCTGTTGCCTCTGTTTTTCCCTTCAAGAATTTTGCCTCTAAAAGTACACTGAACAAACTAATCATGAATTACTGCTAAACACAAAGCCCCCTACTATAGCTTAAAGACATGCTTTCTAATGTTTTGGTTTGTATCAGTCTTGTGTTTCACTGCTGCATCAGGAGACACATCTGATTCAGGGGATCCTGTTAGCTTTGCGTAATATTCCAGTTTTAAGATAAACTTCAACTACATTAATTTGATTTTCAACGATATTATTAATCAGCTGGTTAGTGGCAGCTAAAGCCACTAACTGGATTTGCCTTAAGTATCACAACAAAGGCACAACGGGCTTTATCACAACAGATGCTTTATGTTCCTCTATGATGTGGGCTATAGAGTAGCAGCTTGCTCCTAGTGGCATATCTATAGTGAGCAAGACTCCTTGAGAAGAATTAAACTTGCCTTCAGAATAATGTTAAAACACCACATAGTATCTTGAGGGTCTTGACAAGTGCAGCACTGGAAAGACAGCTTCAGTAAGAAAGACAACAACCTCCGGAACCTAGGAAGCCACCTGACAAGTTTATTGTATCTCCATGGGAAAGTTACGGATACTATTTCTTCTAAAAGCCAGATACAGAGAGAAACGATATCTCTGAGAGTTATAGTCCAACTCACTCATGTTGCACATTATGACAACACCTCTGTTAGGACTGCCAGTTACTAAACAAATGGGTAATTTTGCATCTTGCATTCACAAAGCACCAAGAATTTAATTTTGCACTCAAAGCACCTTTGTGCAAACGCTCCGATAAAGAATTTCAAGCATGTGAGACAGGAAAGGTTTCGCCCACACTTCTTAGTTGCGGGCTTTGAGGTATCACCATGCAAGCACCCTTTGGAACAAGTCTGATTTGGAGACCTAATATTAAATGTTGCGGGAGTCTGGTAAGAGAACTCTGAAAGTGACAGGAACTAGATACTCCTTGCGGTGTGATGGCAGTAGAGAACATCACATTCTGCTCGCAGCTGGCGCAGTTTAGAAACATGCTTTTTGAAAGCCAGGAACAATATGTGTGTTTATAGCTCCCAAACATCACAGCAAAAACAGACAACAGATTAGAAAAGGAGCAAGTCAAAAAAACCTGTAGTTTCACACTTTTTTTTTTTTACAAGGACTCGGAAGTTTTTAATCGTAGTCTGGATTGGAGGTCCTCCTTCTGACTCTTGCAAGACCTAAGTTGTGTCTAAAATCTACATTGTATATTGCTTGGTTTGTCATATTGAACATAATGTATATTTGATACATACATTCATTTTACTAGGTAGTTTTTTTGGTGTGTGATCTATCACACACCTAACGCCTTTTCATTGCATTAATGAAAAAAATGTAATGTGAATTGCCACCTCCAAATGGATTGATGGATCAAGTGTTGTAAAGGGATTGTATAAAAAATTATACTAGGAACTTTATTCGTTAGCCCCCATGAATATGCAAGTCCCCACGATTATCTGTCTATACACATACACACACTCCCCCCCGCATACATGCTAGTCCTTAAACTCCTGTGAACAGAGGCTGGAGGCAGAAATCTAGGTTTGAAAAGACATGGCAGGAAAAAATTAAACATTGCTTTAAAAGGTAGGAAAATAAAAGCTATGTTGTATTTAACTGTAAAGAAAAATTATTTAGAAGTGGAAATGCTGTCACAAAAAGCTCACACAGAGAATTTACACTTCTTCCCTTTTCGTTTATACACAAATGCTGACCCCCCCCTTAACCTTGGATGTAGGAAATCAGTTTATTATAACCCCCAGAATACCAATATCTTCCGGATATCAAACCCAATTGCTATTCTTTAGCCCATTTTATTGCAATGCTTAGACTGAGTAATGGCAAATGTTTACATAAACTGTAGCTAAACATTGCAGCAGCTAACTTCGAAATGCATGCAATGGTCAATCTTCAGGTATATGCAAAAAAGTATTACACTGAATGGACTACCAAAGCATAAATAAACCAATGATATCCAGTTAAAGTTTATCCGTGATTTTTCATTCGTATCACACAAAATTTAAAACTGCAGTACAATCTGTAAGAATTAAAACTGCAACATAATCTGTAAGAATTTTAGCCAGCAGGTATTAAATTTGAGAACTGTTTGGTTTACTCTACCTGGCAGACAAGCCTGACAAAGCCCTTTTGAGGATTTCTGGAGTGCTGTCTGTTGGTGGAGGAACATCAGGAATGTCAGAATCGCTTCTAAGATCCAACTCACCAAGTCTTTCTTCCAAATCCACTTCCTAAGAAAACAAACACAACACACAAGGCTATTAACTACAATGTCAGAAAACAGTATCAGATCATGAATGTTACTTTAGGAACTGATAGTATCTACATTGCCTTCTAAAAAGACAACAATGGTGTACTAGCGAAACTGTAGATGTTGTAGGGACAAATGCATCCCAATAAATATTTGTAAGAAGGCCAGTACTCAGATGCTGTGACATTACCTGCTGCATTCAAGAAACTTCACAGTCTAGGCACTTTTTCAACCCATGTACATAAGTATGAGGATATATATTTCCAGAAATACTACAGCTGACATAGAACACATAAGTTCAACAGAAATCCCCAACCCTCTAACACATTCCCTCACCTATGTCTCAAACTAACCTTTTATGGAATAAGGAGAAGGGTCTTCTGGTGGTTTAATGTCATGTTAAAAAAAAAAAAAAAAAAGGAAGTGGAATGCATGAAAAAAAACAGTCCCTTTGTACAATGAAAAGAGGTTGCTGGCACAGTCTCGTACATACAGATGCTAGGACTTTCACCCTCCAGCTTGAAAAGAACGATACAAAAACAAACTGTGAAGTGACCAAGTGTCTTATGGACACAGTATTACTCAGAAAAGTTTCTTGTACGACTCCAACTCTGCTGTTGTTTCTTCAGTACTCACTAATGACAACTCAGGAAGACATCATCTAGACAGACTGTGTGTCTAATCCAAATGCAAAATAGGCAGTACATAAATTTGGTGACAATGTACAAATTGTCACCAATGGTCAGAGTAGAGTGCCAAGACTATTCTACCCCTCAGTTAAAAGTCAACACTAAGGGTGCTGATGATTTACTTTACTCCTTCTAATGATACAGACGCCACAACTCTGGGGAGTCAGAAGGCTGCAGTCAGCCCTGGCACAGCAGTAAGGCAGAGAGCTGTCTCTAGCTCAGCGTCTGGCTCTCTTGAGACCTGAGCTTCCTCCTGACCTCCCTGACTTGCCTCACCTCCTTACAATCCCAAAGAGCTTCCGGCCTTCCCTGCCGCCTCAGGTTCATCAGTTCTTAACAGCTCTGGGGACTGTGAAGTAACTGCGCTTGAAAACTTTTTTCACCACCACTATACTGCTATTTGTCTCTTTCCAACTTCCTTATCGCAGATCTCTGTTCTTTCACCTTAATCTACTTCCATGAACAATGCTTTTCTATCCTACTTTTCCTTAATAATATTATTTTCTTCCCTGGTTCCAAGTATTTTTGGCATTTTGGAAGACGGCAGATGTATATCCACCCTCTCGCCCCCTCCATAAGGCACCCCAGAACTAAGGTGGCCTACAATCCTGGCCATGGCATGGTTACTCCGTTTATAGGCCTTTTCCTCTCAATCCGTTGGCCTTTTCCAGGAAGTTACACTTCAGTGTAACCATTGCCTCAGTGACTGACCTCTGTAAACAAGACAGGTGGAAAAGATAAGGCTTTTCAAACCCGGCCGCCCAAAGCCAAGGAGGAAGCCTACAGCCGGACTGGGGAGGGCCGGGGGCCCGGCCCCGCGCCCCGGGAGCTGACCAGGGTGCTGCAGGCCGGCTCTCCCCGCAGCCTCCCCAGGCCCAGTCACCGTCCACCGCGCTCTCTCCGAGGACAGTAGTTCGAGGGAAAACACCATCCTTTTCATTTTTAAATTGTTTTTAGCTTTTTAGAACCCGAGACCGTGAGCTCGCACTATAGCCATGCACAAGGGAAATAGGTAATGACGGGAAGAGTAATTCTCTTCATTAGTGTTAGGCCTGTTTTTTTCTCGTTCACTTTATTGTAACACACACATGCCCAAGATGAAATTCTTGAATGGATTTTACATCATTTACTCCTTTGAAAAACACGATCAATGCTTTCCTATTCCTTGAAACCCCACAATCAAATAATTATGAGACAGACATTGTCTAGAATTAATAAGTAAAAAGAGAAAATACTCTAACTGTGGTCCAGACTTCAGAAAGTATGTAGAACACCTGAAAAAGCACATAAATAAATAAAAAAAATTGCTGTGCTTGCAACCTTGTTATTCAGAGATGTTCCTCACAGTGTTGTACCATGGCTTAGGAAATCAACTATACACATGACTGAGGGGGAAGGGATCACAGGTCTCTCCCAAAGCCGTGTTCCAACTACCGTGACCTGCAGTGGAGTGCAGCAAGCTATCTGTACAGTTCTAGAAGACACTACTCACTATGCAGATAACGGGCAGTAATCCTGGGCCTAAGACCACGATTTAGCGTCTTTAATATTAATCCCTCCTTGCACATGGCAGAGATGTTCTCTCTTTTAAGCACTCAGAACTAAGAATACCCCCAAACTTTTTTGTTCTATTTTTGTGCTTTTGGGATTGCAGAAAATGTTTCCATACTAAACTGGTGCTTAAACATTAAAAAAAATAATAATAAAAATTCATACTTCGTTTTATCTCTCTGTTATTTAACACACAACTGTCGCTTATGCACCTCATTAGAAGCAATGTTTTAGATTTGCTATTTCCAGCATCTGAATTCACAGGTGCATGGCATTTTTCCGAGTATCTGAACACCTTGAAGAAGGAGTCTGCGTTTATCCAATGTATTTTTCAGTAGCTCATGCTTCATATTGATGCTACTGGGAGCTTGGTTGGTGCAACCTGCAGGTTGCATAGAACTTGGGGCATTTGGTCTTTTTTTAGCTTTATATTGCTACAATACCCAGGTAGGCAAACCCCAACTATCTTCAACTTCCCTTTGTAACATACCTCAAAAATGATCTTGAATACTTTATTTTCCAGTTAATTGGTATAATGGCCACAGCCATTTCCTGAATAAGGCATTTAATTTGCTAAGTCAGAAGCCAAAGAGGAAGCTGTTCACTAAAAGCTAGTTAATCATCTTCTGCATCATGAAGTGCTTAGAGAAGCCCATCACAAGTCTTTCTTGCTAATTGTTTTCTTAATTATTTTACATGATTTATTGTAAATGCTCCAGTTTACAGCCACAAACATCAACAATCACTATAGAAGGAAACACTAATTTAACCACTATCAAAGCCCTTAAAAAAAAAAAAAAATCAAGACCCTTGCTACTTCAGATCGACCTTGTAGAAGCAGTTTTGGAATTCAGTATAAAACCAAGCAGACCCTTCTTCTCCTGCTCTTCAGGTTTGGGATCTGGCCAAGCTGAGCTCACAGTAACAACAAGGACCTGTGAGGGGTATTACTTGAAAAGCCATGGGTTTCATACAGTAGGTAGGTGTTTACAAGGTTTTCAGAGGTTAATTGAAAACAGCAGAAGTTGTACTGTCCTAAGTGAATAAGACACCTTTCAACCCCAATTCAAAATTAAATGTTTGATCTGAGGTATTTTCATTTTTATAGAGTTTTCAAACTGCAGGTAACAGAGCCTTTTACATACAGAACATGTGCCACTCCCATCTCGATACACATCCTAAGTGACTGTAATGGACAGGTGTTGCAATGAGGTCCTTCCTTGCTTCTCTTCCTTTGAAGGCACACGTTCCCTCAAGAGAACCTCTCTGATCAGCTCATAGAATACAAATACAACAAGGCTGAGATGATGCAGGCCTAACAAGTACAGGAAAGCACACAAACATGACAATTATTCACACACTACAAAGAGCTCAGTGCATAACAAACATGCCTATCTGACACACTAAAGTGCTCACTGGTTTTCATCATTTCCAAAGTATCCCAAGACAAAGGTTTATTTAGTTGTAGGGTTTTGTTTTGTTTTAATTTTGGTGTTCTTAAAGACAAAACTTTCACCCTTAAGCTAAATCTTCTGTACAAAACCTCAAATACCTGGCCATACAAAGGAGGAACTCAAACAGTCAAGAGCCTGAGCCTCCCTAACAGGAGTTCAAAATGTGACATCTTGCCACATGTTAAGCTTCCATGTGGATTTCTGCTTGCTGGCTACTTTGCAACAGCTACCAGAATACAGCCGTGTGTCATGCAGGAAAAAAGTAGACATGCCAACCTTTCATCATCTAAAAGAACATACGCATCTGAATTGCTGGTTTGTACCACATGCCTTCCACTACAATTAACACGTGCCAAGTGAACCACGCACAAGAATTATTTGAGTTACAAAGGCACGTGCAATGTTTTGCGGGTATTGCATTTTTTCCAGGACTCAAAAAGGAACTCCCAAGTAGACAGCAAATATGTTTTTCTTGGAGAATGCAGCATCTACGTGAAGAGCAACTGAGAAAATGAAGGCATTTTCCAACAGCTTATGTGAAAAAAGCAAGCAAAAGAATTTCATTGTTGTCATTTTACCTGCATAAGCGTTACTTAAAGTAAGTTTTCTTCTCCAGCTTTGACCTTTCTGCAGTCTCTGTCACATGTTTCACAACGAAGTCAATAGTTCACTTAGACCATGTTCTAGCATATCTAATTAGATGTACCTTGATACCTTCCTCTGAAGTCAAGATATCAAAGTGTCGGAAGATCCTGAATAATGAAACCTTTTTTTCCGAACTGTTAAAGCCTGACATACGCAGAAACACAAGTGAGAGAACTGCACTCACTGAATCAAAGACTGAAACCTACAGATCCTTTACTATCTGCATCAGTACTATTTCACCACCACTTCAAAGAAAACAGAGGTTTGGAAATAGTCAGGCCTTATTATTATTACCACACTTGTGGCAGACAGACTTCTCTGTGAAAATTAAACAGATCCATTTTCTGCATATTCTAAAAGAAGTAAGACAAATTAAGTAACTAAGTGACACACAACAGACTCTATTGTTCCACCATAACTCATACTGCCATCAAGAATTTAATTTATCTCCAAGCGGGTTTGGGAAGTTTTGGGTATCAAAGACCCAAGTCCCAAATCCAGCTTCACAGGTCTGAGAAACTTGTCTAGCAATTGATTCCCTGGAAGGGCTGTCTCAGGGAACAGAAACAGATTTTTCAATACTGTAGGAGAAACAGTGGTCAGTGATTCTAGGCTTGTTTTAGTTACAAATAATTAACAATGACCCTAGGCAAACAGGCACTTGTTCCCATGGCCAGCAATGCAACTCGATTCCACTACACCCTCCTCGTGCTACCCCGACAACTATGCACAGCACAAAGAGGAATAACTGTGATTACTTCCAGGATATACTAATTTTTTGGAAGCATTTGAAAGTAGTGTCACTTGCTTTTTAGTAAAGGATGCAAACAACTGGAATTTTAAAAGGAGCATGAACACACGCAGATCAATCTGTAAACTTTAACTGACTTACACATATTAAGTATTTGAATGCCAAATCGTTCCTCTTGCTCGCAAGCACCACAGAGTATTTGTGAAGGCACTTTGACAAGACATTCTTAGGAAACGAGCGGCCAGGGCAAGCAGCAGCAAATTCCTAGGAAAAGAGCGTCCAGGGCAAGCAGCAGCAAATAAGAAAGGGACAGGTGAAAAATCACCCCTGCCACAGGACAATGCAAAGAAAAAACAAACTCATGAAATTACAAAGCCCTGCAGGGCAAAACCTGTTCAAAGGAATTTTGCAAAAAGTCGTCGGTTCAACAAGCTAGCGAGCAACTGAAGACGCCGAGACTTGCAGAGCTTGGGAACTTCAGGAAGAAGCTTATGGCATACCATATTCCTTCATACAAACCCAAGGAAGTTAACTTTTATTTGAAATGATACGGATGTAGAAATGGCTACCAGTTGTTTCCAGTTAGTGGTAAAAAAACATACCAATGAGAAAAAAAACCAGCTTTGCTTAAATTCAGTAAGAAAGCAGCATCTATGGATATAGTAAATGTAACATGAGAAGTATCGGATCACATGCCGAAAACAGGACTGAAAGTACAAAAGATAAAACCCTCCAGACATATTTAGTGTCGTGGAGTTCTTCAGCAAAGACAGAGCGCTTCTCTACTTTGGCAAACAAGGTGCTTTAAAGCATGTCACCTTTATGTATCTGGAAGTCTGAATTAATTGGGTCAACAAGAGCAGAAGCAGCACAAAGCAGTTACCATATGAAAGGAGACAATCAAGTTTTCTCCGTCATTACAAGTGAGGAAGTGGGTGATGTTTCCAAGCGCCATACAGGGAAGCAGTGGAAACCCACTGCATCATGGCCATCCTGAGTAGTTCTGAACAAAAGAACACGTTTTGGGTCCAAATATGCAATTACCATGCCAAATAGGCCATCTCAAAATAGGCAAAGGACAATAAGTTACCCACTTGTAAAGGTCAGGTGAGAGGTAGAGCAGGAAGATAACCATCGAAGGAGGTGTATAATGTGGCATCTGTGAATCCAGATGACCAGATGCTTCCCATCAAATCACCTATACCCGTGTACTCGCATTCAAAACTGACACGCTGATAGAAAACTCAGTACAAAATGCTAGTTTATCTTTACAGTTACCAACAGCCCTAAAGACAGCTCAATATGTAAAAGCAATCCTTAATGTCACTTGTGAGCCATGACAAGGGTCACCGGTGCTGTGTGCATCACAGACAGGTTGAACGACTCTAACAGGAACAAGGAGGGTCCCCCACATAACCCATCAAAAAGCCTTCTGTGCAGTGGAAGAGGCTCTATCAAGCAACCATCACAACTGTATGCATATTGAAATTCATCTCCTGTAAGCAACATCCTAGCTGCATACACAGCAGCAGAGTCCTTTTGATTCAACATCATTTGAAGCTGGATGAAACGCTAGACTGCTGAGCAGCTAAAGTACAAGTGCAGTAGGCCTATAGGCAAGAACCGCACTTCCCTCTCTGGAAATCATGTTGATAAACCAAGAATAACATTAGGCAAGTTTTAGGTGCACCCTTCTGAGGTCTGGAGAGGAGGCTTTGAACTAGAACAGTTCTTTGAAGGCTGTGCACCTCAGAAGTGAACTTAGCCTACAAAATAAAGTAAACCTGAACAGCTCCACAGAAAAACAGCTTTTTGAGCACGCTGCTACAAGAAATCATGTTTAAAAGTTAATGCTTGTCTACAGAAAAATACTCTCTGCCCAGCTATAGTCTAAACGTTACCGTATTCGATCACAAAGCTCAACGCAGCACAGTACTGCAAATTTTCAAGTTCACTGGCTCTGAGTTACCACAACCAAAGCACAGAAAAAAACCTGACTATTGAATTTGACTTTCCAATTCCTAGCCACAACGCGTAAGGCAGACTGCACACTCTGCAGCTTCAACATCCGTGCAGGTTTAAATAGTCACCGATTCGGGAGCCCTCCATCATGCATCGCAAACTCCATTTAGCAACCAGAAAGCTTAATTGTAGTTACCAAAATGAGAGCACCTCTTTCATTTTATTCAGATGATTAGCAACTGCGATGTGCTTAGCTTTTGTAGAGATAAGCCTTAATTCCACGGCAAACAAAAGAACAGCACCGTGGCCGTTTTGCCACTATAATGAACGCGATGCATAGGCTCAGTATTTCGAAAACCTCTTGCCCTAGCAGAAATGTCATACTGTAAGCCCTTTCCGGGCCAGAGGTGAATGCCTATCACTTGAAAGGCCATAAAACAGAAACAGTTGCCGGGGAAGTGCTGACACAGCCTTTACCCGGAGTCGGCCACCATCCCCTGTTTGCCTCCCAGCTCGCACTGGCCCAGCCGCCCTGCGGCGTGCCCTCTGCCTGCCCCAGCTCCTCGGGCGACGGGTGAACCACCACAGCCGGGTCGACGGCGCCGAGCTTTTCCCGCGGGCCCGCAGGAAACCCGAACGCTCCCGTTTCGGCCTCGCCGCGGGGGAGGGGGAGATGGCAGCGGGGCAGGACACGCGTGGGCCACCGAGGCGGCTTGGCAGGTCGCCTTTCCCCTGCTCCCGCCGGCCAGAGAGAGCGGCGGCGTCGCGGCACGGGGAGGGCTCCTCTCCGAGGCCGGGGCCTGGCCATCGCTGCGTGGGGGAGGCAGCGCTGCTTCCCGGCCCCCCCGCGCACCTGCCCCAACGGCTCCCCCGGCCGCACGCCCTCACCTTGTCGCTACCCGCCGCCGCCTTCTCTTCCTCCTCTTCTTCTTCTTCTTCCTCCTCCTCCTCGGCGGCCGTCCGCCGCCGCCGCCGCGCCGACATCGCGCCGCGGGAGCCCAACGCCCAGCCGGCGGCGAGCGGGGCCGGGCCGATCGGGACGGGGAGGGCGCGGAGGCCGCGCCGCGGAACCCGGCCTCCTCTGAGGAGCCCGGCGCTACACCCCCCCCTCCCCGGGGAGGGGGGCGCTCTGGCTGCGGACACCGCCGCTACGGCTCGGGGGGGGGCGCGGCCGGACCCCACCGCCCCGGCAGGGGAGAAGCGCCGGCGTCCCCGCGGCGACGGCTGGGGCGAAGAGGGCGGGGCGGGGTCGCCCAGGTGCGCCCGGCGCTCCGCCCCCCTCCGCACCGGCCACGCCCCCGCACGGCGCAGGGGGCGGGGCCCCGACGGCCGCGAGCGACGCCGGGCCCGGCGCGGGGTCCCGTTCTCCCGGGGCGCCGTTCGTTCTCCCGGCCCCAACCGCCTTTCTCCCGGCCCACCCTACTCCCGGTCCGCTCCCCGCCGTTCTCCCGCGGCGTACCCGCAGCCCGTCGGTGGAATGCCCCGGGAGACGGGGTCAGGCACCTCCTGACAGCCCCGGCGCCTGTGTCACCCTGCGTCCACAGGCGAAGTGCTGCAGCCCGTGCGGGCATCGCTCGCTGGCTGCCTGCGGAGAGCTTTGCTTTGCTCCGGGGTGCGGGTGCCCACCTGCTGTGTGTCCATTTAAAACGGCAGGTTCGGTGCTTGCCCCGTTCCTGCCTCACTGTGCCACATGCCCTGCCAAGCATCGTGCCACCAGCCTGTATAGAAGCGTAACGCACCTGCCCAAGAGCTCACAGTCAAGAAAAACGCTCCGCAAGGGCAGTTACGCATGCGCTGTAACAGATATCACACTGTCCGCTCTACCTTCCTCTCAAAATACGCACTGTTTACCAGGCAGGAGCTGCGCAGAGGGTGCGTGTGAAAGGCACAGAGTGCACAGGCCCTCTTCACCCAAGCTGCACCTGTGTGGGAGACATTGGGGGCACAGCAAAGCAGGACACGTCCCTGTGCAGGGATGAGCAGACGCTGCTGAGCACTGTGACCTGACGAGCTGTCACCCCTATCTGTTGAGACTTGCTACTAGCCGGTGTCATCCCGGCCCTCTGGTCCAGTTCAGATGGCTGTGTTGGAGTGCCTCTCAGCCCTAGCACACTGCTGTTGGGTGATCAGGAGAGCAAACACTACCCAAAGCCCGCTGAATTCCTCCACCCGCCCTGTTACAGCATCGGTGTCCACATGCTGGCTTACTGTGTCTGCAAACACAGGGCCAGCACCTCTTGCAAGGCATCGCCTAGCAGCGTCTGCTGTCATTTTTGTTATCCCTATGGTGACTGGTTTCACCGAGCTTGATTGGTTTTATTTCATGATTAGTTTTATTATGCAAACAATGTTATTATTATGTCCCTCTGAAGGTATGCTTGGTATGTTTTTAATGACAACGCTGTGGTTCAGGAAGTTAGAGTGAGCTGCTGTGAGTGGACATGGATTATGGCGTTGATAAACTGACTCTGACCCTGCAGAGTGGACCCTGTGGTGTTCAGGAAGAACAGCCGTTTCTCAGAAATGTTTTACCCGTGCACCACTGACAGTGTCGGGAGGTAGAATGCCTGCAGTGTCCTCAAGTACGTGCAAATATCTGGTGTGCTAAGAGAAGGACTGCACCAGCAGAAGGCAAACCAGAGACCCAACGCCAGACCAGAGAGACCACAGAGGCACAATTTCTGCCATTGGGTCCTTTACGGACAAAGGTGACAGCAGCAGTCCACTGCAGATCAGCAATATGGCCATATGGCCTGGATCCTCCAGCACTTTACTCTTACTAAGTATAATTTTAAATGTATTTCTCTGTAAGTGAAATATTATGGGGGGGAATGAAGTCAAAACCCAGCTTTCCTTCCTCAGAATGTGCGAAGGTGGAAAACAGTTCCCCAGCAGGGAAGAAAGCTGGGTGCAGAGTGGATCCCAGTGGGTAACAAAGCGTCCTTTCCATTGTCTCCTCTTGCAGTATGTTTCTACTATTGAGTTTTTCCTTGCAAGCTTTCTCCAGTGAAGTTTTCAGGAGAAACCATGGTTTCCCTTACTTCAAGCACAAGATGTGCGTTTACTCTGTTGGCCCTGCAATGAGACTAACCATCTAGAAGAAAGCATAAACATTTATTTTTTTTCTGCACAGAGAAAATAAGGAGTGCTTTGTCTGGTCTCTGCAGCTTTACCACCCATGGTGGCTGCAGCCCGTGGAGCAGACATCCAGGCTGTTTCCCCCAGCGCGCAGATCCCACACGTGGGTCAGTAGCCCAGGGTGGGGCGGACACCGACTGCCCTACAGCCACCAGGGAGCAGCTGGGTCTAGCTGAAGTAGTATGTGCTTGGTTATAGACCTTCCTGGTAAACCTGGCCTAACAAATTCAGGAATGACTAGATGCTATGCTTTTGCCACAGAAAAGGCCCTTCTATGGTCCACAAGACAGAGACAATGCTTCAGTACCTGCATAAAGATCATTAAGCAGACCTTTACGTCCCATCCAGGAGAGAAGAGCCTCCATTTGTTCTATATCTTCGCTCCATCCTTAAGCTAAACGGTGAAGGGGAAAAGAATTTACCTAGAAAAGCTTGGAAGAAAAAAATATTTGTTTAGCAAATGGTGTGATGGAAGAAAGTAACAATAATGGCAAAGGAAGAAAAGGTGAAGTACTTGAAACATATTAATGAGCAGAGGCAAGGTGAGTGCAAGAAGATGAGTCACTGCATTTTGGGAATAAGAGCAATGAACAACTGGTGACAGTGGGGTGAGGGAATGAGCAATCTTCTGGGCAGGGCCACCAGGAGAGAGAGAATTAAAAACAAGGACTAAACTCTGTCAGGATCAGGTGGGAACCCAGCGCCAGCTTCACTCCTCCTCTCTGCCAGCCGGGTGCTCCTGCTGCTGCTGCCGCACACCTTTTCACCCACGGAGTGCCCAGAAACACAAGAAGGGTCAGCAAAACAGCTGTATCGAAATGAAGTGTTTCAAGCCTCTCCAGCCCAGAGAAAAAATGCAAGGGGCTCCCAGAAGAGCTGCGGGGCAGGGGGCTTAGAGAGCAAGCACAGCGTGGGACAGTCGTTGTCCTGCTTCTCAGTTGCAACCCCTTGCAGCCATGGGAGCCCAGTGTGTCTCTTGAGTCGCAGCTGGTTAGACTGGTCGGATGGGAATTTTCCAAGTCGACACCCTGTTACTCAGGTTCCTTTGGGGCAAGTAACTACACCGGCTGGAATGTAACATCAAGTCTCCAAATGTTGTGACCCCACGTGGTTTCACAATGCGTGGCAGAAACCTCTGCGTTCTCTGCATACAAAAGTATTAGCGTGTCAGCCACCGACTTTTTCTGATATGCAAATATTATCACCTCTCTCGCATGGAAGTTCAGTATCTTGATGTGTGAGGCCTCAGAGGTTTTTGTTGCTCTGTCTTGCCTTTGCCTTCCCCCTGTATTCCCACGTGAATTTAGTGGCTCAAAGCTGCCAGCAAACAATCCAAACCCCAGTGGCCCGGCCCAACGTTTTCCGCAGCGTGGGAAAGCCCCTAACAAACACATCCCCGCACTTCCCCCAGGTGCCCAAAATTAAGAGGCATCACCTGCCGTGGCCACACTCCCCCCTGCCCCGCACTCCAGTTATCCCCAGCAGGCGGATCTGCCCTGCCTGCTTAGCTGGGAGCTGCCTCTCTGCTGGGTGCCTCGACCTACCTACAGAAGGGGGAGTTCTCTGCAAGCAGACGCTAAACTAAAGCCCTGACATTAAAACAGTTATATAAGCCATGCATTAAAGTACTTACATAAGCTGCATACAGGCTCCCGACAGAAAGGCAGCCGGCTAGGGGCTGCTGCTGTCTTCGCTGAGCGGCTGAAAGCCCCTTGTGCAGGAGAGAAGCAGAGCGCAGCTGCTTCCTTGCGGCTGCAGCGGAAGTAAATGGAAGGAACGGGTCCCCTGTCCGCTCAGAGGCTGAAGAACGGAAGGTACCCGGCTCAAAACGCATGCTGGAAAGAAGGGCACATCTGCAGATGTAACAGCGAGGAGCCCTATTGCTGACAGCCTCGGAAACAGAAGCTGTTTGCAGCTTTTGGGGTTTTTAAATGGATTCCAACTAATGCCCGGAACAAATGAGGCAAATGGAAAATGTCCATGCCTACTGGTCAGCATAGACAGCAACGTCGAGCGATGTCAACAACAGCTCAGTATCCCTTCAGATAATATTAATTACAAATGATATTTTAATGATGTGCTGCATTTAATCGACTTATACCCTTTTTGCATCCCCAGATCATTATGAAGAGGATAACCCCAAGCCAGAAAGAAGGAGAGAGAGCAGCGATACAGCAGCCTCAGATCATGCTGAGTGTTTTTTCTCCAAAGCACAAGGCGAGCTATTAATACCCTCTGCTCCCCTGACAAAACCAAGAGCTGCAAAATGCTGCCTGGCGCTGCCTTGAGACGGCGCGTGGGAGCAGGACGCTGGAGCCCAGGCGCTCAGGATACGCTCGAAGCTGAAATTCCAGGTCAGAAGCTTGTTATTACACAACTTGTGCACTCTGAGATGAATCCTCCTCCAGCTCTAAGCACTAGACTCAGATGCTGAAAAAATAGGAAAGCCACGCTGGAATATAGGAGTGTGTGAGTCAATCAAGAGGCTGCTTTTCCCCCCTCTAAATGAATATAGCGTGAGCTCTAATACTGTCTTGCTGGGTTTAACATGGGTCAAAAGCCAATGACGCTTTGCCAAGGCATCCTGAATAGAGCATACGTATCTATATTTTAGTAATTTAAATCGACTGACAGTACTGAATTGTTCTCTTCTGTTTAGTTAACATGCCATGTAATCTGTTTACATTTGCTAGTCTGGCATAAAAACATCATAGTCCATGGTATTTGTGGCCGAGAATTATTTGCTTATTACTTGCACATTTGAACTTCATAAAGTAGGCCACTTGTATGCCAGAAAAAAACAAAACAACAAAACAAACTGACCTCATTATTTCCAAATTAAGCACCAAAGTCTGAGGAACATAATCTAGTGACCACTGCAAAAGGTCTGGCTGCAGAAACTTTTGCCCCAGGCAGCTGTCACCTTCTGTTTGGTCCAAGTGGCTGACTATTGCACAGCTACTGAGTTATTCTCGATCCTTCCTTCCCACCATAATCCCTGGGATGCTCTTGCTTTTTCCCCCAAAATGGTTCATACGCGGTGGGTGTTTGGCAAGCTGCTGCTGTTTTCATGTAAAATGTGAAATTAATTCTTGAACTTACTTGTTGTGGCTGTCTGAACATGCCGTGAATCTGCAACACACCCTTCCCGTGCAATTTCACGTGCACTGTATGTTGTATTATCCATGCAGATCATTTCTTTGAATACAAATTATGGAATACCATAATTTATCGGCCTGCGACTCTTCACTGCTGGCAGGGGTACCTTTTGCAAGGAGTGTGTGGGCATGGAGAAGGCGGGGACAAGCCTGATGAGCAAACAGACCGGTTGACGCCAGGGGCAGAGACTACACCTTTGCAACTCCAGCTAGGTAAGGCTGAAGGGGTAATCACTGGATCGTTTAAAGGGAATGGCAGCACTGCTGTGTCAAAATGCAAGTGACTGCCAGAGAGAAAAGAGGATATAACTCTGTTCTAGACAAATCCCACAAAACACAGCATCGACAGAATCAGCTGTTCCCCACCAAATTCAGTCGAAAGTCTTTGTATAAATTACTTTACTCTCTGGGTGTGTTAGGCAGGACTGAAGAGCAAACCATTCTCCGTAAAGTTTCATAAGGTGCTTTTAAAAAGGCCTCACTAGATATACAATAGTTCCCTTGGGTGACCCCACAGCTGGGGCTGCTCTGGGGCAGCTCCCCACTACCTACAGAGTGGTACCAGCCCGGCGGAGACTCAGGGGGAGACTCCAGATTGGGACACCTGGTCCCTCACAGGACAAGGTTGGGAACCCTAACCCACGGCCTGCAGCAGGCAGGTCAGGAGGGAGGAAGAGGAGAAATATTGCCTCCTACACAGCCCCCACCACTCTGTTTGGCAAAACCTCCTTGACAGGAGAAACCTGGCCAAGCAAACTCATTGTGCGCAGTGCGCTTCCCAGAGGTTTCACTGGAGGTGGAGACTGTTTATGTCAACACATGTATGGTTGGTACCAGCCTTAACACCTCAAGACCTGCATCTCATGGCCAGCTGTCTTCATCTGCAAGAGATAATCCCTTCTTGCATGGTCTCAATGGGACTGCGCTTGTGCCCAAACGTTGTTTTCCCTCTTCAGTCCCAGGTCATTCTGGTACTTCCTATGTAATTGAGCAGACCACAAAGTTCTCTGACAACTGGGCTCTCAGGGAAGGGGCTTTCTTGCCGCGTTGTGGCCCATCCCCATTTCATCCCGTTGCAACAGACACATGCTCCCCCGCATGCCAGACACGAGGCTGAGCCCCAGTCCCATCAGCAGGTATTTTGCCACCTTCTTACGCTGAGGCAAAAGCTGTTCTGCAGTTTCAGCAACATCTTCTCCCATTCACAGGTCAGAGTAACACTTCCACGCAAAGTATTTACTGTTTACTTGATTTGTGGTGCATGGAGCACAGCCTGCACTTGTCTCTGCTTCCTGTCACTGGACTTGCTCCCCTCCTTTTTACACTGCTTTCAAGAAGTTTTATGTCATTGTATTTTATCAGACTCTAGTATTACCCACCCTATTACTTTCCAGTTCATAAGAAAAGTTCATCAAAGGTATAAGCAGGCATATCACTATTGATTTTTAGCAGTTTATGAAATATCACTCTGTTTTTCCAGCAATACCATCTTACTATCTTATCTCAAGGGACAGGCGCAGCATTATGGCACACTCGGGCTATATTTTATAAGTGGCGAGCAGTCGGCAGGATGCAATTAAGCCAAGTATTACAGTCACGATCTGGAAAGGTTGCCCTGTAAAGTCCTGGTTTGCTGCCATTTTGTTGTGTACTTCAGATTGAAGTACATCTTGTCCTTTACAAAGATGCTCCTATGTATCCACTTAGGTGAATTCTCCGAGAGTTATCTTCCAGTGGTATAGTCATAAAAATACACCAGAAATTACTAACTGGTTATACCTTTGGCATCTTTGCCATCTTTCTCCAAACCTTGTGGACTGTAACTGTGTTACACGAGACCCTGAGCTCTTTACTAAGGGGGATACAGGTTGAGAGAAGTGTCTTCCCCTGGCCTAAAAAGAGCCAAGAAAACACAAGCTACAAAAGACAGAGACTCATGGCCTCTTCTCTTTTTTAAGTTTTCAGGACTGTGGTTTAAAAGGCCTCAGCAAATCTTGAATAGTGACTTCTGGATGTATGCCACAGGACTCCTGTTCCTGATCTCACTTCTCTCCTCCCTAAGTCACTAGCACATGTGGGGCAGCTGTCAGCGAGTTCTTCTTATGCCTCTTCTTCTTACCTGGAGGTGCCAGATTTACTGGAAAAGCACTTGGTCCTGAACAAACAGCTTCTTCTAGAGACATGCTCTGAGTCTCTAGAAGCCGAGGGCCAAGGAAGTTGGGGTCAACCAACCTATTACCTGTCCTCCAAACCCCTCAGCTGCCTGCCTGCCTCATGCTGAGATCATGGTGAAGGAGGGATCTGCAACACCAGAAGGATCAGGTACTGGTTGCCCAAAAGTGGCACCAGTTCTGCTTCTTAGAAGTTTTATCTCCCTCTGGGGCTCTTACAAAACTGGCCCATCCTCAGTCAGGTACTGCCAGAAGAGCAAGAGCTGAAATGGGAATGGAGAGCAACCACAGCAAGTGGCTTTCTACTGCTTCTACTGTTGTGCCGGATGGCTACCTGCTTACCTGAAGCCTGCAATGCAAAGCCAAAACAAGAGAAAGAGGTCCAGAACCATATCTTCAGGCTTTCTCACTTTTGGATCCTTTTTTTTTTTTTTCATGCAATTGCAGACTAAAGAAATTCCCTGTTTGCCAATACAAGAAGACTCACTTTCAGCCAGCTGCTGTACCAACACACTCAGAAGGTGCTTTCTGAACAGCATCTTTCATGCCACTGTGACAGCTAACCAGAGTGAGTACTGGAAGAAAGTATTTAAAAATAGCAAAGCGTCAAGAACACGCCTGGAGGCAGAAGAGACAAAAACTCTGCATCTCTTCCTGCAGCCAAACATTCCCTGCTGCCCTGTACCACTAGAAGTTCACACAAGCTGCAGAACATGACTCCTATTGACACCACTGGTTATGACAGATAGGAAGGAAAGCATGAATGTGAACAGGAGCAGGAGCTGGTAGAAATGACTGAGAAACCTGTAGAAAAATGGGAGTTTCCTCTGTGGGGCAAGAAATGGCAGCATGCTTTATCCCAGGAGTGGTGGGAAGTTGAATTCAAACTCTCACAGTAGGAAAATGCCCTTCTGGCTGCAGGCTTTTTAGAGGTCTGCATTGCCCATCCTTCTGCAGAGAGAGGAAAGCACAAGGAAAAAAACAAAAAGCCTGAACAATCCTCCTCTCCTAAGGATTTGGCTTATTACAGGAAAATATGACCACTAGTCTTCCTGCTTCCCTCAGCAGCTCCCAGGCTCCACAGCATTTTCCCTGACTTCCTCATCACCCTGTGGAGAGCGGGTCCTGCCGTTCTGTGCATCCCTCCCACCGCAGGGCCAGGCTGGCAGCCCCGAGCAGCTGAGAGCCTGCTGCCTCTGTGGCACAAGGTACTTTGTCCTCTCCCCTGGAGAACGGGGTTGAGCCTGGCAGAAGCCGCCACGTCCCCTGAGGCCTCTGAAGGTGCCACTCAGCTCTCAAGAGCATAGCACTCACAGCCCCTCTAACAAAACCCCACACCACTCTTGGGGCCAGTAAGGTGACCTGGAGTTTGCAGGGCTGGATGGTGCCGCACGTCAACAGGAGGGAAGGAAGTAATTCCTTCCTGTGGCTCAACGTACTGACAGGCTGCTCTGCTCCTGCAAATCCCAAGGAAAGCAATGGTGCAACACCTCAGCAGCCGTGCAGCCTACAGCCCTCACCCCCATCCAGGAAGAGATGCTCTTGCCCCTTCCATTACGGCACAGCAGCCTCTGCTGGCACGGGGCAGGCAGAAGCATCACGTCCTTCATGACTATACAAATTAGTTTGTATCTTCTCTTATTATGTTCTAACAAAGTTACAAAGCAAGCAGCCATCCCCTGTGCAGGACATGAGATGGTAAGGTTTTATGGTGGTGGGAAGGAGAGCACAGGGTCTGCTCTGCTGCTCTGTGAGGCAGGGGAACTGGTCCAGGCAGTGCATGGTGACTCCCCTTGATATTCGCCCATGCACTGAGACTAACCGGACACTTGTCCTCTTGTCACTTGCTTATGTCAGGGCAGGACCAGCATGGCGAAGACAGCAGGGTCTTGCTGAGCCTGCCTGGGTTCAGAGAAGACGTGAGGCAAGGGGGTTGGAGCAAGGGAAGCTCGGTGTGACCTGAGCATGTTACGGTGATTCGTGAGCAAAGAGCTTAGGGGTGGCAGTTCAGATAAAGTTCATTATTGAGATAAAACCCCTGTGGCCCAGTTGAAGTGGTTTTTTTTCAGCAGGCTGAAAGCATCGAGCTTCCACCTCATTCCTCCTGCCCTTCCCTGAGAAGGGCTTCTCTCTTCCAGCCTTGCTCCTTGGGGGGCTCGGCCAGGACAGCCGGGTGCTTGAAGTGATCCTTGCCGCTGCGGGGCTGGAGGACAGCTTGCCTCCGCCGGACCCCTGGTCTGTGTTTGTGGGACCAGGACTGGGGAAGATGGGGAAGACAGGGAGGACCTGTCTTGCCCTAGGGACACAGCGCTGTGATTTCCAGCGCCGGAGAGCCGGCGGAGAGCCAGAAGGGCCGGCCGGGGAGAGCGCTCCTCGCTAGGTGGAGCTGCCGGAGCGAGCACGGCGCTGGCGACCAGCTGCAGCTTCGGGACCCCGCCGGCTCCGGCGGGGAACGGCCCGGGGCTTCCCGGGAAGCGCCGTGTCCCAGCCCGGCTCCCGGAGCGCTCCCTGCCCCGGCACACCGCGACGTGGTGTTACACTGAGACTGGAACGAAGCAAGCGCGATCTTTTCTTAAACCAAGTCGTGATACCAAGTGTATTGCTCTCAGTAATTTTCTGTATCGTTCAGTCTGAATCTGCGAATCAATGCAGCCCTGTCAGCCTTTGATGTGATGGAAAATGCTGAAATATGGTTTTCTAAAAGTCATAAAAATATGCACATAATGATAACTGCTGCCGTCGCTTTCTCCCTCCCATCCCCATTTAGATCATCAATTTAACGATTTCCAGTTCCCTGACTCTGGACCACCCTGTGCCAGCAATTTCTAAGCAAAGCTCACTCTGCTGATTTCCATGGGGGGCTGCTTAAAGATCGATAGCCAGTGACGGCCTACTGTACATATATTTGTCTCACGGAGTGAAAGAAACTGTATAAAAGCTCCACCTATGCCAGTTAAATTTCCATACATTTTTGCTATTAATGTGAAACTGAAGTAAAGCCAGACATTAGGTTTAGCCTTAATAGCGTACCTGGTTGTCCACGTCATGACAGTGCTCATGTGAATGTCAGGGTAGTACCTGGACCCACACCCAGTGACGGCAGCCGTGGGGACACTCACTGCCCTGCACGTGCTTGGGTGGCTCAACTGGACTGATGGGTGCTGGGGGATGATGGGTGAACTTCTGTTTGGTCTAAATCGGTATCTTTCTCCACACATCAAGTGCACACACACTGCACAGCGGGAAATTTCTGTGCAGCAATGCACAATGGAAAGAAAAAGGCAGGCAACTTCAGAAGGGTGGTACCTTCACAGCCCTTAGGCAAAGGTAAATGAGGGCGATGGAGCGCTAATGCTCCTTGTCCCTGCTGTTACACATCTGGCCTACCATACATACATTTCAGCATGACTGTTAATAGCAGGTTTCTAAAATAGTTTCCTTGACTGTGTCTGAGCAGACACACATGTCCAGTCTTCACAGGGTTCCCCAAGCTCACCTGGAAAAGGAGCAGGCCACTCAAAAGCAATCACACTGCAGACTGAGGTGGGCAGAGGCAGCAGCAGTCCCCGGCGCTGCTGCTCCCTTTTCCAGTGGAAAGCAGGGCCATCCCTTCTGCAAGGACTGCAGTCCTCTACAAGCACGTGGCTAGAGGGAAATACCTCGTCTGAACGCCACGTCGCAACATGGGCACAGCTGTGCTGGCTGCAGCTCTCTGTAGCACTACACAGGAACAGACAAACACGGCAATGTTGAGAGATCTGTGGTGTACTAATTAGTTAGGATAAATGAAGACCTGGTAATCAGTAATGCCACACAGCTAGCAGGGCTTCAGATGCCAGCAGAGTGCTTGGGCGCACCTGCAGCAGGCCCCTGTGGCCACATGAAATAGATATACGTCGCTTCCACACCACGGCCTAACAACGGAGGTGGTGGCCAGTCATTGGCAATGTAAGCTGGACAAACTTCAGGTAAGGCTTGTCTTGTGGGGAAGGGAGCCTGCAGCGAAGGCAGAGCCTGAGCAGGGCACGGGCCTGCGGGTGGGAGAGGGGCTGGGAGCAGGAATGGTCCCTGGTGAACCCGTGGATCCCGGAGAGATGGACACGCTGCACTTGTAATCCTCTCCTCCTGGCTTTCCCCCAGCAGGGGTCAGGCTGGACCAACGATCACAAATCAAAAGTAAAAGTAACTACTCTGCTCCAGCATCAAATATTTTCAGTGCTCCAGAAAGGAAAGCAGGAAAAATATTTTGCCTTACTGAGGATACGGAAAATACTTGAACATCTCATTTAAGAAAAGCAACAGAAACATTGAAATGGCAGCAGAGGTGACTGCAGCTCACAACACCCTCCTTGTCCTTGCAGCTGTTTAAAAAGGCAACGACCAGGTCCTGTTTCCACTCAGTCTCATTACAGTTTCAGCCTCCGTTCCCAGATAGTCTGGATACACTTCAGCATAAATGGAAACATAAATTCGGCCAGGATGTGAGGAACACGGCGTTAGAGCACCAAAGTGACATGAGCGTGTCCTCAGAAGTGACTGGAAGCCCTCCGGGAGAGCAGAGCTCACAGCATCCGCCACCGGCTGGAAAGGGAAAGCTGTTACCCACAGAAACCATTCCTGCGCGGTCAGACCGAATAACAAACGCAAAGCGACATCAGTCCTAGGTTGACGTCTCCAGTACACCCCCCAGCTGGAGCTGGCAGCATTTCATGGCCCTTGGCGCTCTGAAGAGCAAACCAGGGGGTCCGCAGTGGGGTCGTCCATGAAGTGATGCCTCTGCCTTCGGCTGTCACCAGAGGTCTGCACGCAGACACTCCGGGACAAGAATGATAAAAAGCAGGTGAGATGTATCCAAAGGCCGGGCTTCTGAAAAATTTTGTGGCCAGCTTTGCCTCGGTTTATCGCCTAGCAAGAGAGGACACAGAGGATGGCATCTCATGCGTGGAATTTTAATGATAACTTTATTATATTTTAGTGTATTATTGGCTTGCAATTTTGTAGTCTTACAAGAAATTTCCGTTTCCACATCTCCATTAAATGTCTGATTCATTTTCTTGGCTCGTGGTAATGCCTCAAAGCTACATCACTAAAGAATCAGTGCTCTGCATTAGATAAATATAAGACTGAGTCTGATTAAGCTATTAACTATTTTTAATTAGCTTTTACTGTTCTTCAGATATTCGGTGTTTTTGAGGAAGCAGAAAGAGAATGAGAGAACACTGGTACTATAGAGCTGTATAGAGCTAGCATATGGACCAAGATTATTCATCATCATTGGCAGGAGCTCTGCAGTAGGGAATCTTGCAACAACATCACAATTTTCCTGCTGGAGTGAATGCCATAATGGACACATTTGCAGCGTGAATTATGGGCAAGATAGAAAAATTTTAAATCTTTATAGCATTTTTATGCTCTGTCTTCCTTTTTGGTAATCAGATCTTGATTAAGAGTTGGAATTAGCACCCAGAAGAACATTAGGCTTTCCTGGCTCAGTTCCTTTCCACCATGTAGGGCAGGCAACAGATGATTCAGTGGCTTTACAGTGCTGTAGCGCTGCTACAACAAAAAGGTGTCTAAATACCTATCCATCACTTTAAGAAAGTAACTGACTGCTTCCTTGCCATGAAAAACATACGGTAACGGCAAAATATTTTATTTGCTAAATAAAGCGATTACTTGATATAGTTCAGACAGACCCCTCTCCCCGTCACAATGATTTCCCGGGGCAAAAGCTGGGCAAGGTGTAGTCCCTGGCATCTGTCCCCGCTGCTGGAGGGCTTGACAGGGCTCTGGGCAGGGCAGAGACAACCCTCCCTTGGAGGCACCACCCCGGCCACCGCCGGACACCTCAGGTGTCAAGGAGCAGCAAGCTGCAGTCCGGGTCCCCACCTCATCGGCTTGAAGAATATCTGACCCTGCTATGCCAAAGCACTTTGGGCCTTTTTATTTTAGGTGTTCTCACGTAGTATTTTTTTTTCCCCTCTCAGATATGCTGGGACCATTCCAGCCAACGTGAATTTCAGAGGCGCAGCTGCTCCAGCGCTCGTACTTCCTACACCTCGAACGAGCAAACAAATAACTACAGCTTTTTCTGCCAACGCTCCTTCTGTATACCTCTCAATTCATACATCTTCTTCGCCTCCCCTCTGTGCGACCGGGATCTCCATCCTAACTTCAGCCCCTGTCTGCCGCCGCCTCCTCCAGCCCTTGGTCCCTCCGCGCCCCCTGCCCCTGCCGCCCCCGGCCGCAGCGGACCCGCTCGGTGCTCAAGGGGTAGTTTGGCTGCGGCGTTTTCAAGCTGCGGTGTGTTCACCCCGTTAGTGAAGTTTGTTGTCGGGGTGTTTTTTAATCCCACCGCTGCCTAGGGTGCTCACGGTTCTTCCCCCCACCCCCCGCCCCGGTTCCTGCTCGGCTGCTGAGGGGCACAGCACAGCCCCCGGCTGCCCTCTGAGTAACTTAACGGCTGTGCTTAGGAAAACCAAAAACCGACTACGGAAAAGCAACTAAATGCAAATATTTTCAAATGTTTCTGGGTGACAGTTATTAAAGACGCGGAAAGGAGGCAAAGTTGACGGCTGCTTTTGAATACGAACTATTTCTCTAGCACGGGGCAGCCCTATTGGCGCCATCTCACCTGTGATGCTGTTTTTAGGAAAGAAGTCGCACGAGGCGGCCCCCAAATAAACGCTCTTTTTCAAGACGCCACCCGTTGCTTACGGAAGGAAGGAGAAGCGGTTTATGCGGGAGGGACTGTTCTTGTTTTGCTTTCCCCAGAAAACGAACCCAGAGGCGCCGGGAGCTTGAACTCCCGCTTTGCCCGGGAAGGAAGCGCGGAGCGGGTGGGACAGCCGGTGCAGTTCGGGCGGAGGGGGGCTGAGCACAGCGCTGCTACCGCCGGCTGCCCGCCCTGGTACCCGGAGCGGTACCGCAGCCCGGGACCGCCCTGCAGGAGCGGGCGCAGGGCGGTCGGACTCGTCCCTGCGGGCTCAGGCCCCCCGTTCCCCCCCCACGCCCGCCTCCATCGCGGACCCGCGGCTGAAGCCGCCGCTGCCGGTGGCCGCCCCCGGCCAAGCTCACTCGGGGCGCTCCGAGGAGGGAGGCGGCGGGTGCGGGGTGGCGGGGGGAGCCCGTATTCTCCCCTGCCCGAGCCACACGGGTGCAGTCCCCGGCCTCCGCACCGTCTCCTCTGCAGGCGGGAGGAGAAGCAGCTCCCCTGAGTGCTGGCCACACGCTCTTGCCTCTACGCTTCCAAACACGGGTTAATTATTTTTCCTCGCCCCCCAATTAAAATGCAAATCGGTCACTCTCAGAGGTAGGCTCCCCCTCCCCACGGCCGCTGCCCGAGCCGAGCCCCGGAGCACCCGGGGCTGCGGGGTCGGCGGTGCGGGGCTGCTGCTGTCGAGCGCTCGCTGGCTCCACTGAAACCGGCGGCGAAGGACTTTTTTGGCTTTACTTTTAGAATATTTGAGAAGTGACCCAAGGTAAAAAAAAAAAAATAATATAAAACAAAAAAGTCCAAAATTCAAACCCGGAGACTTAAACGCGAGCTTCTCGGAGGCGCAGTTTGTGTGGCTGTGCAAAAGTTACGGCGAGGCAAGATCCTGCTTTACGCGCCCTTTCTCCAAATGTATTTTTTTCGCGGCTTTGTGAATTAAACTAGAACGATTCCGAGCACCAGGGGATATTTAGAAATAGGAGGAAACACTGCCGCAGGTCGAGGATCAACATGCTTCCGCTTTATCTAAGACCCGTGATTACAAAAAAATAAAATAAAAGCCGAATTCCACGCCAGCCCCTTTTTCACGCTCGAGGAACTAGGGTTCCCCACAGGCACACAGACTCGTCCCCAAGCAGCACAGGGTAAAAATGGTTTAGGGTGATTTGCACCGCTTTTCTCTCCGTGGGACGCTCTTTAGGGGCCACACGGGATTTTTTCCTCTCCAGCCCCAGGTGACGGGCCGAGCCGCCAGCAGCCGAGGGCGCTGGGGACAAGTGTCGAGGGGGCTCGATACCGCGGGCCTCGAGTGTACGGCATCGGCCAGTGGCCGGGCAGGAGGGCCCGGCGGGACGAACACGCGGTTCCGACGTGCAGCGGGTACAGAGAGCACCCACGCGGGTCCAGAAGCGTGCGGGGAGGGTCGGGCCGCGCCGCGCCGCCGGCTCGCTGCGGCCGCACGGGGGGAGGCGCCGGGGCAGGCCCCGGCCGGGAGCCGAGCGGCTCCGCTCCCCGGAGTCGTTCCCGGGGCACAGAGACAGAGGGAGGGAGAGAGAGAAAGGAAAAAGGGAGAAAGACAAAAGGAAAGACAAAAAGACAGAAGGAAAGACAGAAAGGGAGAAAGACAGAAGGAAAGATAGAAAGACAGAAAGACAAAAAGAAAGAAAAAAAAGGGCAGAGAAAGAAGAAAGAAAGAAAGAAAGAAAGAAAGAAAGAAAGAAAGAAAGAAAGAAAGAAAGAAAGAAAGAAAGAAAGAAAGAAAGAAAGAAAGAAAGAAAGAAAGAAAGAAAAGAGAGGGGAGTGGGGGATGTGAATAGATACAAAGAGAGAAAAAGAGAGGAGAAAAAAGAGAGGTAAAGAGAGCAAAAATGAGAGGGGGAAGGAAAAAGAAATGGAGAGAGAAAGGAAAAGGGAAAAGAGAAAGAAAAAAGAAATAAGAAAAAAAAGAAAAAAGAAAAGAGAAAAAAGAAAGAAGAAAAAAGCCTGGAAAGAAAGGGGAAACGAAAAGCAATGGAAAAATGAGAGGAAAGAGGAGAAGAAAAAGGAGAGGAAAGAGGAGAGGAAAAAAGGAGAGGAAAAAAAGGAGAGGAAAGAGGAGAGGAAAAAAGGAGAGGAAAAAGGAGCGGAAGGAGGAGAGGAAAAAAGGAGAGGGAAAAAGGAGCGGAAAGAGGAGAGGAAAAGGAGAGGAAGTGTCAGGGAAAGGAAAGGAAAGGAAAGGAAAGGAAAGGAAAGGAAAGGAAGGAAGGAAAGGAAAGGAAAGGAAAGGAAAGGAAAGGAAAGGAAAGGAAAGGAAAGGAAAGGAAAGGAAAGGAAAGGAAAGGAAAGGAAAGGAAAGGAAAGGAAAGAAAGGAAAGGAAAGGAAAGGAAAGGAAAGGAAAGGAAAGGAAAGGAAAGGAGGAAAGGAAAAGGGGAAAGGAGAAGAGAGAAGAGGGGGAAACACAAGAAGATCACAGGAGAGGAGAGAAGAGCCAGGCGAGCACGAAGTTGGCGGCACGGCGGGCGCGGCGCGGGTGGGCAGGGCCGGCCGCCGCCCCGCCCCCGTCCGCCGCCGCCGCCGCCGCCGCGCCCGCCGCCTGCCGTGCCCCCGCTAAAGGCGGCGGGGAGCGGGGCGGCGCGGCAGTTGCGCCCGAGCCGCGCCCGCGCCCGTAGCCCCGACAGCAGCGCCGGCAGCCAGCAGCCAGCGGGACCAGCGCCGGGAGGGATGCGGGGCGCCGGGGAGGAGGAGGCGGCAGGGCCGGCCAGCGCGGCCCCCGCGCCGCTGTGAGCCCCCGGCTCCTCGCAGGCACGGGGAGAGGAGGTATATACGTGTATACGCACGGACCCTGCGCATATACGCGTATATATACACCCGCCGACAGCACCACCGCTTTTTTTTCCCCGGGAGCGGCCGCCCCAGGCGCAGCCCTGATGCCCGGCGGGGCGGCGGGGCCGCCGCTCGGGCGCGCAGGTCCCCGCTAGAGGCGGCGGCGGCCCCCGCGGGCTGGATGCGCGGCGCCGGTGCGGGAGGCACCCCCGGGCCGGCCGCCGGGGCCCCGCGGCGCTAGGGGCCGGCCGGGCCCCCCGCCCCGGCCCGGCGGCGGCGGCGCGGGGGATGCTGGCGCTGGGGCAGATGGACGGCGCGCCCCGGCAGGGCGCCTTCCTGCTGGGCAGCCCGCCGCTGGCCGCCCTGCACAGCATGGCCGAGATGAAGGCGCCGCTGTACCCTGCGTACCCCCTGCCCGCCGGGCCCGCCTCCTCCTCCTCCGCCTCCGCCTCGCCCGCCTCCGCCTCGCCCTCGCCGCCGCTCGGCTCCCCCGGCCTGAAAGCGCCCGCCGCCGCCTCCGCCGCCGCGGGCGGGTTGTCGGCGCTGGGCTCGGCCCCGCCGCAGCTCTCGGCCGCCACCCCGCACGGCATCAACGACATCCTCAGCCGGCCTCCATGCCCCTGCCAGGCGCCGCGCTCGCCTCCGCCTCGCCCTCCGCCTCCTCGGCGGCGGCGCCCGCCGGGCTGCTGGCCGGCTGCCCCGCTTCGGCAGCCTCAGCCCCCCGCCGCCGCCGCCGCCCGCCCTCTACTTCAGCCCCGGTGCCGCCGCCGCTGCCGCCGCCGTGGCCGCCGGGCGCTACCCCAAGCCGCTGGCCGAGCTGCCCGG